>NC_030987.1:1046546-1082321 GCF_000149955.1 Fusarium oxysporum f. sp. lycopersici 4287
CAAAGACAGGCGAGAGCACATCGCAGACAGCACACCACCTAAATGGGCTACCTAACCTCTACGAGCATTACGAGCAAATGTCTTTCGCTCAATCGCTGACGATGAGTTGGATGCGCCGGATCCGGTAGAAAAGACCGTGAAGAAGTCTAAATCCAAAGATTTGCTTCAACTCAAACCCACTGTTTCTCATCAAAGCAAGCATGAGTATCGACCCATACCACCGGCTCATGACGAGCAAATCATTTCACAATACGCTAAACGCAATTTACCTCAAACACCCCAAGCTATCCTGGCCAGCAAACCTGGTCAATCTTCACCTACAGACTGCGCTGCTAGTGTTTCTAGTAGACACACGAGGACGTCTAAGGCTTCGAAGCGCACCAGTAGGAGTTTCCAAGAGTCTGATCTTCAGGAAAAGAGTGTTCTATCACTCTCTTCTGACTCCGAAGATGATGTTTACATTGAGCCATCTTCAAAGGGCCCTGCATCGATTCCAGAGTATGCGACATCGGAAGCTGGATCTTCTATCGACTTCCGCCCAAGCACCGCACGAACTAGCTCAAGTGCCGATAACAGCTCAAAGCGACTCAGCAGATCGAGCAAGCGAACATCGAACTCCAACAATTATCTGACCATCCCCAACGGCCACCATCGAAATCCTGTCGTGACTCCGCGGACCAGCTCCCTTTCCGGGAGCTCGACAAACACGATTCAGGAGGGCACCGCCGGACAATCACCATCACAAAGCTTATCCAGCTCATCAGCAAACACATCGAATACATGGCAAAGCAAGCCAAGCTTCAACTCTCAAGAAGCCAAGGTTGTCGCCTTGTATCCCGACCAGAGACGTTCAGATTCTACTGATTCCGAGCAAGATAAGGAAGTGGATTCTGAGAACGATCCTGAACCAGAGCTCGACTTCCTTCCTGCGATGAGATACGTTCCCCATGAATCTATCTCTACCAACGCTGATGCGCCCACGCCCCCCCTGAGTCCAAGCTCCGTCGACTTCTACATTCGCTCTGCCCACTCTTCTGTCGATGGCAAGGGAAGCCATAACCGCTTCATGGCTGTTACTCGCCAGGAGGAGATGCTTCTGGCCGCCCTCCGCCACAAGCGACAGATCATGCGCGGTTCTATCCTTTCTGAGATGGAAGAGAACAGCCGAAACGAGAAGGCCAATCATAAGGGCCACCAGTCGAAGCCCTCCGAGGCCACCATCACCGAAGAGACCTTCGATCTTGACTTGGATTTCCCTGCTCCTCCTACCTTCAAAGATAAGACCACAGTTGCTGCTGATGGCACCACGGTTATCGACTTGAGCCACCAAAATTGGTCTGGCAAATCTGAAGCCACCACTTCTACTCATCACTCTAATAAAAAGGTTCATGAGCCTAAACCTCATAACAATGATCACCATCAGCGCGAGCGTATTCTTCTCTATATCGACAAGGGTCTTGCTGCAGAGCACTCCATCGAGGATGCTGAGCCCAGTCCTGATCTGAGCGACTTTTACGACTACGAATTCGAAGACGAATCTGAGGGTTTAGAGGTTGTCCCTGAGGTTGTCATGTACACCCAGCAGCGTCGCCACAGCGAGCGAAAGGAGCGTCAGTCAGTTGTCAAGCGTCGAACGAGCCGATCGCGTCAACGAAGCCCTCAGCCTCATAGCGAGAATCTCGAGGTTGGTGTTCCCCGACCCGACAGCCCCATCTCCCCTGATGCTCTTTCTACTGTGGCCCCTCGAGTCAACAAGAAGATGGCTCGCCTGAGTGCTGTTGGACCCCCTGCGAAATGGGGGTTTGAGGACTAGACATCATGCCATATCACACATATCGACTGCGATTTACGATACGTTCCACCAACGTTCACTTTTCATTTATACATATTTTAAAACAGCATTCTGGGGATTGGAGTATTTTATTTCTTGGATACCTCGGTCACTTTGATGATCACGCACATCAAACATTTTCCTTTGTCGGCGATGATTACCTGCGATTTACTCTTTTATCTTTCCTGGAGTACTTCAGCTAAAGCGGCGTACTGGGGATATCTAAGGCCCCTTTGTCATGAAAGTGGAACGGAGAAATTTCCCTAAACGACTATGCCCAACTCTCTTCAGGATATCTCGAAATGTCTAGCCTTATACCATCTCTACGAAAATCGACTTTGCTTTGAGTCATCGGGTCTGGGATTGGTCTTGAGGACAGGCGCAAGAGCGAGTAGCAATTTTGTTCTCTGACGAACGTGACGAAAAGCCAATAGGAATTGGAGGATACTGGGACTGTAATGTGATGAAGACGGAAGGGAAGGGAGAGGCATTCTGCAGCTTTGTATATCATATTGTAGTTCGCGATCGTTATAATCGCATATATTCTCGAACAACAGCGGAGTATGGCCTGTTGGCTTCTTTCTTACTCCATCTTAAAAGACTTTGTTGATCTTCAAGTTCGATTCATTGATTTATCGTATGGTTTTTATCTTGACATAACGGCGTGTAGAGGTGTTCGTGACTTAGAAGTAGGTAGAGCCCTCAGGAGGCTGGGCGATCTTCTTGTTCTGGGACGAGGCCATGTATCTGCAGGATGTTAATATAATGTCGCTTTTCTTGATTTAATATGACGCTGGCATACCGTCGCAACTCTATGAGCACAGTCTCCATAGTGTTCTCACGCTTCCACTGGGCGAGACAGGGCAGTTGGTTGGGGTCGACGATGCCGTTGTTGGGGTTGACACAGGGCAAGTTGACCTGGCTGATGAACTGGATCGAAGGAGGCTTGTCAGGGTACTCGGGACCGCAGTGCATCTTGACACTGTAGATACGGTTCTCGTGGACGGACTGAACCAGGATAGGTTAGCGATGATCTTCGCGAATCTATAGTAATTTCGATTGCTTCCATATGCTAGAGCGGGGCACGTACATGAGGAGGTCCAAGAATTGTGCCGTTCCATTTGCTCATGAGAAGATCCTCAGGATCCTCCAGACCGTAACTGCATGCCTCAGCGCCGAGACCCTTTTCTCCCTTCTCGAGCTCCTCCAGTAGGCGAAAGTTGCGAGGAACCTTGGCAGACATTGTGTTCGATTACTCAAAGAGAACTTGGTTGGGTAGCGATTATTGTCGGTCGAATACTGTGAGATTTTCGGTATCGGTTCTCAAAAATCGTGGATGAGTAAGAAACGAGGTTCGCGATAGATGACGTTGGTGTAGTGGCGGTTGATATTGGGTGACTCTGGTTTGGTTTGGCTGGATCCAGTCACAGTCGCGGGGCAAACAAACAGAAAGGAAGGCGGTGAATTGTCTCGATAAGAGCAAGCAAGAGTTCCCCGCCAATACCTCTTTCAATATTTGAGGCACAGCCACAGAAAGCCGAGGCAAATAGCTTGACACTAGCCACCCGCGTCACATCAAGCTTGCCTGGTCTAGCGGGCAAACGTCGGAATATCCAAAGGAAGCTCTGAGCTCACCCGACCACAGAGAGAGTGTTTTTCCCACTGGCCCGGAGGAGAGGACGTCATTCTGGAATCGTGACTTTCAACAGACTCGAACTCTCTATACCATGGCCATGTCCCTTACGCGGACAGCCCTCAGGGCGCCGCAATCGCGTCTCATTACAGCTGCCGCCGCCATCACAGCTCGATCTATCGCCGCGCACCGGTCGTTCAGCACCACCAACCATGCTCTACTCCCCTCCGGCTTCGGATCTCCCGTCTTGCCTTCATACTTCTCGAAGCCCCGGCTGCCGGCCAATACGGTGGTCCGGTTTGTGCCTCAGCAGACGGCTTGGATCGTTGAGCGCATGGGAAAGTTCAACCGTATTCTTGACCCCGGTCTGGCTATCCTCGTGCCTTTTATCGATCGAATCGCATACGTCAAAAGCCTCAAGGAAGTTGCCATTGAGATACCCAGCCAAAGCGCCATCACTGCGGACAACGTTACTCTAGAGCTTGACGGTGTTTTGTTCACCCGCGTCTTTGATGCGTATAAAGCAAGGTAAGTTTTCCAACTCTGAAGGGCAATTGAGTTCAGGATGGACATGTGACTGACTGAAAACTTGTATTTCAATAGCTATGGAGTTGAAGATGCCGAATATGCCATCTCTCAGCTTGCCCAAACGACCATGCGATCCGAGATCGGTCAATTGACTCTCGACCACGTCCTCAAGGAGCGTGCTGCCCTCAACACTAACATCACCGCTGCTATCAACGATGCCGCCGAAGCCTGGGGAGTGACCTGCTTACGTTATGAGATTCGAGATATCCATGCTCCTGGCGCCGTCGTCGAGGCCATGCACCGGCAGGTCACTGCCGAGCGTTCCAAGCGTGCTGAGATTCTTGAGTCCGAAGGTCAGCGACAAAGTGCCATCAACATCGCTGAGGGTAAGAAGCAGAGTGTCATTCTTGCTTCCGAGGCTTTGCGCGCCGAGCGAATCAACGAAGCCGATGGTGAAGCCGAAGCCATCCGTCTTAAGGCTACTGCCACTGCTCAAGGCATCGATGCTGTCTCTGAGAGTATCCTGAAGGGTGATGCTGGTGCCCAGGCTGCCGTCAGCTTGAGGGTTGCTGAGAAGTACGTTGATGCCTTCGGCAAGTTGGCTCGCGAAAGCACAGCTGTCGTTGTTCCCGGCAATGTTGGAGATATCAGCGGCATGATCGCTACTGGTCTGAGTGTTTTCGGCAAGGTTGGCCAGGCCCAGGCGCAAACTATGGCCAAGTCTCTTGTCGAGCCCAAGAAGGAAGGCTCGGAGACCGAGACTGATACACCCTCAGAGCTTGATAGCCAGGAGAAGCCCGGTGTCAAGGAGACAGTGATCGAGAGCTTCAACCAGGCTGCCAAGCGATAGGGATAAAATAATAACTAGCAGCTTATGGCATATTACGGACGGGACAAGATGAAATCACCCTTATATCAGCTCATCACTCAACCACCACATGAACATTCCACACTACCATGACTATCGGCGTTCAGCGGATGTATTATAGGGATCTCTGGAGGATCCGAGACGGCCTTGCTCACAGAGCTGGGGGATAACGGAGAGAAACGTCATCATGTAACATCAAATTTTCTTTATTCACAATTTAAGCGCATGGCAAAAGGAGGGAAAATCACGGCTCATCAGTCTACCCACTTCTTCAAGCATATAAGTAGCCTGCTGTTGAAGTAGGGAGACAAAGAATCGAACTATTTTGACTTTTACTATGTATGTCCTGCCGAAAAACTGGCACTTTTTGTTGTCTCTGGGAGTTCCGGGTTGCGTCTGTTGTTTGAGGAGTAGTGAAGTAATTAACGTGAGTATTACAAGGCCGGAGCATGGCTCATTGATTGATTCAGGGGTATATTGATTCGAAACTAAGGTATGTACCAAGGAAATTTCCAAGCCCATGCCAACATCATTCATTATTTCCAGCTCATGCATTGCTTCAAAGACTCAAGGCCATAATGCTTGTTCAGCTTGTCCATGTCGCTAAGGTAACTGTAAAATCTTGACGATTTCATCGAGTTACTCGAGTCACAACTTAAAGGAAAAGAGGAACCATGGCAACGAGGCCCATGAGGAAGCTAGGCACCAAGACAGAGCCACTGTTGCTTCCTCCATTGTTGCTGCTGCTGCTACTGCCGCTGTCTCCATTATCGTCGCCACCAGACCTGAGGCCGGTAGGTTCCGCAGAAGAAGAGAATGTAGAGAACTTGTTGTCGTCGATCGTGGGGACAGGCTCGATCGAAGGGGCCGTGAATGAGGGAGAGTCGAAGGTAAGTGTTGGGGACTCTCGAGTGAAGCTGGACTTGTCACCGTCGTCGTCTGAGCCGCCACTTGAGCCACCACCACTGCTACCTCCGCCTGAGCGATAGCTGCAAGTACCGTCGCTGCTGCAGATTTGTCCAGAGAGACAATATCCGGTATCACAACAGACCATGCCCTTGGGCATGCAGCCATCACCACACTTCTCTTGGTAAGTCGCGCAGCTACCACCAGAGGAGCCGCCGGACGAGCCTCCTGAACTGCCACCAGAGCCGGAGCCATAGTTGCAAGTTCCATCGGAGCCGCAGGTCTGGCCACGGAGACAGTAGCCAGTATCACAGCAAACCATGCCCTTGGGCATGCAACCATCACCACAGGTCTCCTGAAAGCTCAAGCATGAGCCCCCAGAAGAACCACCGGAGGAACCACCAGAAGAGCCACCACTTCCGCCGTTGACACACTCGCCCTTGGTGACACAATACGCTCCGCAGAGCTCCTTGCCCGGTGTGCAACCAGTTGGGGGACCAGAGCATAACTTTCCATCCTCACAGCAGCCTTCAGCTTGACAATGATAGCCATCATCACAGTAGGCTCCTGTTCCCTTGTTACAGCACTGAGCGCCTGTATCCATACAGCCGTTATCGCATGATGTCTTGCCAGCAGGGCAAGAACCAGCCATGCTGAGGGTCTGAGGACGAGGAGTGAAGCCAGAGAGAAGGGGAAGACCCTTTGGCTGTGCTGATTTGGAGTTGCTGAAGTGGACGCTATCAGCCGCGAAGGTCAAGCCCGCGAGGGCGAGGAGAAGAGTTGATCGCAGCATGTTTGAAAGACTGTATAAGAGGGTTAAGTCCACCGAAAACAATTGGGTTGAGAGAACTCTGGCGGGCGAAGCAGACAGGTCAAGCTGAACAGGACGTTTTCTCTTCTTATAAGAGCACTGGTATTAACAGGCTGCTACCTACTGGAACGGCTGAAAGCCAACCGTCGAGTCACAGACCAGTTAGAATCAACTAGCTGGGTATGTTAATATGCTAATGCATCAAATGTACGCCACCAAATATCTCCAGGGTCAAAGGTGGAAGCTCCATCTTGACGATGGCTTCGTGCGGGTACCACATCCGTCTATGCTAGAGGCACGACCATCCACCAATACAAATTGCAGCAGGTCGCCACAATACCTTGCCGAACTATAGGCAGCTCTGACTTCTCTGTAACCTGTCTACCGTCAGTGACTAATACCAAGCTTCTATGCCTCTGAGTTGAAGATCTCCATTGAGACGAGTTCCCATATACAGTTAACGTGATATACCAAAATAGGGCATGAGTGCGAGTGTCAGACCGGCCCAACCACGTTCCGAATAAGACTATCCTCAAAATTCTGCCCGATCATCACGCACCGTCCATAAACCAAATAATTTAGCAGTTTTGCTCTCTATAAGTCGGTGGGGACTGGGGTTCAGCTGCTTGGGATCCCTGCATCGATCCTAGATAGCCTGCCCTGGTCTAAGAGATGAGCAGACGAGGAGGGAAGTTGGCAGATGATCTTTTTCACGAAGATCGGTCACAAGGCCATGGACCCAGGTCTAGTCTCGTACCTCGCATTTGGCCCATTACACAACTTGCATAGTTGGGATGCAGTGTAACGCTGTTACTGCAAGGCTGGTTGCATGCAGTTGATGAGTTGTAGGTTGAGTCGACCAAACATATGGAAAAAGGCTGACGGTGAAACAGCCGCTGAACAAAGTTAAGATTAGGCTTCTCTCTTGTTTGCCCTGCAAGGCCGGGGTTTCCAAATTTACCGTCCAACGATATTGCGCCGTTGACGCACTAATCTCTCT
Source organism: Fusarium oxysporum f. sp. lycopersici 4287 (assembly GCF_000149955.1). Taxonomy (NCBI): domain Eukaryota; kingdom Fungi; phylum Ascomycota; class Sordariomycetes; order Hypocreales; family Nectriaceae; genus Fusarium; species Fusarium oxysporum. Next base: position 1,054,124 of record NC_030987.1, read on the forward strand.
GCCCTATAAGACTCATCCCTTGTCGGCCGCTTGCACTAGAGCAATTAATATCCCGTCCCATCCTATATCACCAGTGACATTCATCGAATCTGCTGCTGTCCCGAATTAAGATCACCGACAGAGTTTACCCTAGGCAGAAAGGGACGAACTCAACGTCTAAGGCTGATCCATTCCCTCTCTGTTGGATATGACTTGGTGAAGGCCTCAATAAGTGGCAGGCGACTTATGCGAAAATTGCCGCAAAGCTTGGAGCTTGTTCCAGGGTACAGGGTCTTTAATTCTGCAGCTAAAATGTTCCACAGGGTCCAGATGTTTTGAGCATTGAGCGGTGGAGGTGGCGCTGGTGGCACCAAGAATATGCTAACCAATTCACGGCTCCTCTTATTGAACAGTGTCGTATTGGGAAGTGGTGTTGATGATCCTCGAATTTCGGATCCTTGCACCATGAATAAGGATTATGCCTCGTCGCGCTAATGCTACCGAAGGAGTGGTGATACGATGGCCTTGCAATGATGGAGGAGTTGGCTTGACGAGAGAGTGCCATAGAGAACATGGCTTCAGATGTGAACCATTAGTATTGATAAATATCAATCGGAAATGTTAGAGGGAGCTGTTAATATGCTATCTTTAGCAACATCCTTACTCGCATCTCGCGCACGTGACGAACATAACCCTCCCCTCATCAGATACCTCACACTGACACTCGAATATCCTTCTCGATCAAAGTCCCAACAATCTCCTCGCATGCAAATGAAACCTGCAGTTTTTCGTTTTGCTTTGCGCCCAACCCGATTATGATTTCTTTCTTGTCAACCAGCCTGTTAGCACTTCCTCGCCAGAACCAAACAAGTCGTCCGTCATCCCCTTGGACAAGTAATGTCAGCCAGGGTGTGCGGCCCTTCCAGTGAGGTAGCTTCTCATTGTTGAATCCGAGGACAGCTCGAGCAATCCAGAGAGGTTTACTGGGCTTCTCCGTGTCTGTTGCAGACCGGTTGTCTTCGTGCGGAGCAGACGACTTCGAGTTGGCAGTCGAGTCGGGGGTGTAAGGGCCGATAATCTCAAAGTCGAGTGTGAGACGAGGAAATCCGGCAACTTTATGAAGGATAGTCTGGCCGAAAGGTGGGTTTCGACTAAGAATGCGTTCAATGTTGTAGAACTCGACTGCAGATAATTGCTTTATGTTCTTGATGTTGGCCTTGACGAGCTTGTCCTTTTTCGCTTGGCCGATGCCCTCAATTTGGAGGAGTTGACTGTCGCTTCCCTCCCAAACTCCAGCCCTGACACACCTCAGCACTTCAAGAGCAACGTAGACCCCCTTCCCATCGCCTCGTTCTCCAAGTATGTCGACTAGGCACCTCAGCACACGGTCGAGGAGTTTGTACATGCGGGCGAGTTCTTTCGTGAGCTCTTTCCGTGAAGGCCCCGATAGCTTGTTGGGCCAACCAGTCTTGAGCAGATCAATCTGAACCAAGAGATATACTTTGTGCCACGGCTGGGAGATGAATTCCTTAACTTGATAGGGGATGCCGGTGTTGTCGTTGATTGCTCTGAAGAAGGCCGTCTCCTCTTTTTTCATTGGGAACGACTTGAACTCGGTGGCAGAGCATGCATTCCTCAAGATGTCACGGGCATCTGGCTTGCTTTTAATCTCGCGAATGATCTTGAAGGTCGAAGCGGAAATTTCGTACCGCAGTTGGATTTCGTGTGAAGTTTCTGAAGCCAGAGTTTGTAGGCTCGACGCCGCCTGCTGTGCTTCTGCCATGATGGACAGAATTCAAGTTGGCTTGTTTCTCGGGGCTTTTTTCTCCTTTCAAACGGCAGAAATAATCTTGAGGATCTTGGAAGACACGGGGTCTTCCATCTTGTCATTCGAAGATACCTCCTACCTGCTTTGCGTCATCCATCGTTGGTGAGTGTGGAAACTGCACCTTCCTCCCCTGAAGATCAGTTGAGAAAAACATGTAAGGTAGGTGCCTGGCACACTGAACCGCTAGGTAAGGTACCTTATGGAATAAGTTTTGGAAGTGTCGAAGTCGTAACTGAGAAAGAGAGATGATCACGTCTTGATAAGAAGAACATTGGCTCTCGAGTGTCGATATATCGATGCTATTTTAGCCAGAATGAACGAGAAACAAAGGGGCCCAATGACAAAGTGAGAGAAGGGGAAAGAAATGCACTTGCTAGAATTTATCTTCTATCAACATATGTGCTCCCAGATTAATTACCTATAATCAGAAATGACGGGTCTTTGATCTTGTTGTTCGGGCATTCAATATTCCTCAGAGCTGACTGGCAACCTCCAGGAAGCGACGACATTCTTTCTGGTCGCATATTTATACCCATGAGATTCGACAAGCTTCCAGTAGTACCTAGGCCAAGATAATGTCATCGGGTAAGAAAAGGTTTCTTGTTATGAACATGACTTTATGTCCGGAAATGCCTTTTGCTGGTGATCTAATTCCGTCTCAGTGGAGACCTCGATTCAGCTGAAAGTTGATGAGGTGAGGGGTCGTTTGTCGGCGAAGACTCATCGTCATTCAAGGTAGCTCTACAAATAATATTAGTTATAGCACGACAATCAGCATTTCCACCGACATCAGCGAGCCCAACAATGCCGTGGCCGTATAAGCTCTAACTTCTACCGCAAACCATCATAATGTCATCTCGCCCGCAGTTCTTTCATCTTCCCAACTCTGCATCGTGCCGTATACTCGACCGCTTCAGTGACCTTCCCGACGATGCGGAAGTCGAAGAAGATGAGAATGGCAAAATACCATTTTGGCCGCTATTGAAACACCTTCTCTGTACGCCTGTGTCAAGTATCGCGCAGCTGATTGATCGGTTACAAACAATTGCCGCCAATGCAGAGACATGTCAGGATAGTGACTATGGCTTTCTGAAAAGTTTTCTTGAACAGCGAGGCGAAGCTGATATACTTGATACAATATGGCCAAAGATTCGCGATATTGCGCTCGCGTTGCCTACCTACTTTCCTGACGGAAAGCTTGAGCTTCTTCAGCCGGGACATCCACTTCATCTAAGTCGAGGTCAAGTTGCTTGTCTTGTGGTGCATCAATTCCTCTGCTCATTTACACCTCAAAGGGATGACGAAGGTTATCAGGATCTGGGCATATGGTTCTCATCCGAACAACGGCATCCTACCGCAGTACAGATGTACTTGGAAGCTTTGTTTACATACTTTGGGAGTACACCTGAAGCAAGCGCTCTTCTGGAAGACCATCAAGTTACACCCAATGGGGCTCACGGTTCTGTCTCATACGAACTTCATCTAGGAAAGCCAGTTTCATTAGAGGGTACCAAGTTAGCAAAACTGCACGTGAACTTCCTGGATGCTCACACATCAGATACACACAATCCAGAGGTTCAAGATGAAGGAGGAGCAGCTGTTGTATCATCCAACAAGGTCATCGGGTTTGGTCAATCCGCCACACAGGAAGAAATTTTTGTCGGAATTGCCCCTGAAGCTTATCCCGTGGTCCTGGTTGCGCCTCAACTCGCAGTCGACACAGTCATCACTGTTTCTGGGGCGAGAGCGATGGTTGATATGAAAGGTCAAAGACGTAATATTGAATGGACCATACGTCGTACGCCGCCATCAGAAGACTTCGTAGGTTGGAAGGAATCATGGACGGGAGGACGTCTTGTCTTCATGGACGCTTTGGAGATGGACATGCTTGACCAATCAGAGAACAATAGATTACCCGACTTGTCTCCTGAGAACATTGATCGCGAAATTGACAAGGCGGCAAATGGCTTTTCTTCTTACCAAGGCAATTCCATTTTCACTGGGCTCTGGGGTTGTGGCGCCTTCGGAGGTGATCCAGGTTTAAAACTAATGGTACTTTGGCTCGCAGCGGGGGTAGCAGATGTTGAGTTGAATCTAATGCTTGGACCCGGAGAACATGATCTTGGGAGAAAGATAAAGGAGGTAGTCAAGGCTTGCCAAGATTTGACCGCAACTGGCGTGCGTGAGCTGTTATCGAGAGTTCCCCGAGACTTGCGGCGCGAAGGAGTTCTGGAATGGGTTGCGAACGAGGCTTTAGGGGCTCAGCATGACACATGTTGACGGTCAGGGGAATCGTGATCTTACCAGCCGAGGCTTAGAAAGAATAAGCTCATTAGAAATCTGACAATCAGGACCGAACTGAACCCCTTGGTGGACTATTACCTGAAGCACTTGAGGAGTAAGTGGACCTTGAACCCGCGTATAATCCCAGTTGCTGTACAGATCCCGAGTATATCGGGTTTTGGGAGAAGTCCGAACTATTCTTGGCTTCTATGGAAACTCCTGTTCTCATAATCCGATAACCGTATGTTGTTAAGGTTAAAGAAAAACTATCAGTATGCAAGTGATTTCTATCAGGAAAACACTTTGTGACTAGAGAACCGTGGGATGGCCCCAAGTACAACCTTAAAATGTGCTAGGCCCCATACAAAAAGCTTCCTTCACTTAGTGCGAAACTAGTTTTAAATTTGGATAGGGAACCCTCTTCAGTGGAATCTAATAGTGATGCTCTTGTTCGCACATCATTTCTTATGACTATTTACGTAGCATGATCTCTCGGACTACGATTTAGGAGACACTACACAAATTGAATTTAGACGGGAAGATGTGATAAGTAATCTATTGATTATTTATGTTCCTTCAAAAATTATATACATCGTAAACGAAGCTCTTCATTTCACCAACGATGCCGCTGGCGAAGAAGCCCAGACAAGGGGCATCACCGCTTACAGCTTAAGAGTGGCACCAGCAACACCAACAACAGCTGACTTGACCTTGGAGGAGCCGACAAGAGAGTACTGGTAGGGGATGTTGGACTTGGAGATGGAGCCCTTGGGAGCATCGTTGGTGGAACCGCCCAGGTTGACATCGTTGACAGAGATGGAACCAGTCTCCTTGGAGTCCTTGGAGGTGAGGGCCTTCTTAGCGCTGGTGAAGGTAGTAGACTCAACAAGAACCTGGGCACCCATGCGGGAGTTGACACCGGTCACGCTGATATCCTCGTAGTAGTTGTTGAAGACGTGGACGAAACCGAAACGGACAGAGGGAGCGCGAGATCCAATGCTGGACCAGTGGTTGTTGGCGTAGGTAACGTGGAGAGTACCCTTGTCCTCGGAACCGTTGTTGTCGGAGTGGCCGACGAGAGAGGCCTTGTGGTGGTCGTGGAAGTGGGTGTTGGACACGGTGACGAAGTCAGAGGCGTGGGTGACATCGAGGAGACCGTCGAAGAAGTCCTTGTCCTTGGACAAGTCGGAGGACAGCTCACAGTGATCGACCCAGACGTTGGTGGACTTCTGGATACCGATGGCATCACCGTTGGCAGCAACAACGTTCTTGATCTTGAGGTTGCGAACGATGACGTTCTTCTGCTTGTTGATGTAAAGACCAATGTTGTCAAGAGAAGCACCAGCGGCACCGACGATGGTCTTGTCAGACTTGACGCGGATCTTGTTGTTTCCAGAGATCTGGCCCTTGACGTAGATGACCTGCTTGCCCTCCGACTCAGCAGCCTTGCTGAACTCGGCGAGAGAAGAGACAGTCACGGTAGCACCACCAGCACCACCGGTAGTACCGCCGTTCTGCGTAGCGTAACCAATGTTGGCAGCATCGGTGATGGCAGCTCGCTTGCCAAGAGTCTTTCCGGCCTCCTGGAAGGTAGGAGTAGGGACGGCGCTGACCAGAGCAGCGAGGTTGAGAAGACCGAGGAACTTCATGTTGACGATTTAAGTGTATATATCAAGAAATTGTGTAAAAGAAAGAGTGGAAGTCGGAACCAGTCCAGACAGTAACGATTGAAAAAGAGTTGGAAAAGAGGAGTGAAGGATGAAGGACAAAAGAGGTGAGTTGGTGGTCACAACGAGGTTCTTATATATGAAGCCATCGCGAGATGTCGTGCTCAGTCGCCCTGATTATCGAACACTGAACCCCTGATGCGGTGATGATCAATTGCCGTCGACAACATTGAACAAGATGGTGGTTCCAAGGGTTTGAAACGTGTTTACACGAATAGGATATTTCTCCGGTATTGAAACGGTAGGTGGGCCAACAATCCGGAGCAGAAGTGGATCCTCAATGCCGGACCATGCCATCGGCGCTCGGCCGGTATCGGTAACGCTGGACGTTTTCATTACTAGCTCCCAGTTAAACAGTTTCAGGTCTGGCATTTGGGAGGTTGACAGAACAAAGAAGAGAAACCAACGCACATAGAATTCGAATACTGCATCTCCGGATGGACATTATCGTGTCTCATCATCTCGAATATTCGGTCAGTAATACCCCGAGCCCAATATGACGACGTCTCATCAGAGGAGACGATGCAACATGTATCCTTTAATTCGCCCACTACGGAAACGCGGCCTCGTCCTTCTTGGCAGCCAAGATACACTGGAGCTTGAATTAATCTTAACTGACCTTGGCTCTAACTTAAGCATCATTGGAATAAGCTTAAAGATATGTCTACATATGACGAACGACGAGTGACATGCTTCATCAAGTATATGTCATGAAGGCTACCTAATGAAAGAAGAACTGACTTATCTATGCTCGCACATTCAAGAAAGCTTTGCCAACATCATTTTTGTTTGTACCGTCAAGTGGGTGACAGTCACGAGAGCTCGTATGATTGAAACACTTCGAAACAGCCCGATTATTCAGCCTTTCATCTCATCAATCTCGGACTGCGCATTCACCATTCTCCCACCAATAATTGCGACCTTGTCAACTTGGGGGTGGGTGGAGCTGTCATGTAAGGAAAACGGTAAGGCTAAGCGCTACCTAGGCGCTGTACTGCTGTTTCATATGCACCAAGTCTTCGTGGGACCAGCCTAGGGGGGGAGAAAACACGAGACTAGTTTGGTGATAGATCGGTGGGTTTTGGTGTAAGTCGGGGAGAGGCAAGAAAACTTCGGACCTCTATACTAGGGAAGAAAAGATCAAAGTAAATTTAATAAGGCTTAAGGAAATCTAGTATAATTTAGGTTCTGTTCATACTAATGTGGTAGGATGTCTTCTAGGTTTGCCTCATCTCGTCAAAGGATACTGCACCAACCTCCACTTGAATCAGTACTGGCGCCACTGTCAAAAACACCGACATCTAGCCAAGCCTTCTTGATTTTCTTCGCATCAGTCGACCCATAGAGCTCTTGCGCACAGTCAACAGTAGCAGTTGCAAATTGCTTGAACGTAGACCTAGGAGGGATTTTGCCTGACCTCAAAGCTGCCCACCAAATCTTGCCAGCCTTTTCCTAAGAGTAACCGCCGAATGACACAGAAGCCAGATAGAATGCTTTGTTGGGGATTCCGGAATATATGTGTACTCCGCCGTTATCCTCAAATGTTGTCCTAAATTGCTTCATGTGTCCAACCTGCGGGTCTTTGCCCTGAGAGACATTAGCCGCAGCTCGCTGTTTGTGGAGTTGCAGAAGGGTATAAGAGTCCAAGGAGCTTGCACTTACAAAAACGGGATCGTCGTAGGCAGTTCCAGGCTCCTTCATGCTTCGCAGAGCAGTGCCCTTAACTCCAGGAAGAATGCAGTCTTCGCCGATTAACCAGTCTGCAACGTCCGATTTCTCGTCCTGAACCCTTTGCTTGACCATGATGCCGAACGCATCCGAGATATGCTCGTTCAGAGCACCGGCCTGACCATAGTAGTCAAGAGGGCTTGTGTGCTCTGTGACTGCATGTGTAAGCTCATGGCCGATGACATCGATGCATCCGGTAAAGTTGTTGAGAAACTCGCCGCCATCGCCAAAGACCATCTGAAGTTTTTCTGGGTCCCAGACTAGATAGATATTATTAGTAGAAGTCAAGTCCACTGCGATTGCAACTCACAAGCATTTTCATATTGTTTACCAAAGTGAACAGTGCTGATGACGTCCATATCCTTGTTGTCGATTGACAGCCATTGGAAGAACTTTTTGTAGAAACCCAAGACAAGTCCCACGTTTTCGAAGGCCTCGTTGACAGCCTTATCGGAAGATGGTTTGGTTTCTTCAGCTTCCTTTTTCCCGTTGTCACGAATGAGGTCGCCAGGTAGATCACCCTCGTTTGAACTCTCGTGTATGTCGTACACCGCACGGTAAGGAGGGTCGTCCGTAGCTGTTAACGATGGGACAACGTGTGAGGTGCCGGGTTCTGATGACTGCGAAGATCCCAGCGCCTGCTGGGCCCCTCTGACTTTTCCGATAATGGTTTCTAGATGATCAAGACTTTTTTTGGCCCTTGTACGCTGAGCATTATCGGCTTGATCTGAAGCGATGACATTTCGAAAAAGTTCAGGGGGAACGATCTGCTGCTGGACTTGATTGTACGTTTTCAAATACTGCTCCCGTCGTTTTTGGCAGTTTTTCAAGAATTGTTCGGTGTGTGCAAGAGATGATCGTGCTACCTCTCGGTGCTCGGGGGTTGTTGCTTTGCTCTTCGAGATAGCTCGCAGGAGGTGAGGAGGAATAGCAACCATGATGAAATTTATGAATATGAATAGACTGTGACAATACTCGTTCCGAAAGGGGTTATGAAGGTTTGAAGGAGGGAGAAGAGGGAGAAAATGGGAAGATCCAATATACCTGTAGAGGTCAAGGAAGTGGCTTCCATAATAACATCTATGGATGGTATCAGGAAGGCATGCCTCACGGAGCAAGATATCCTCTGACTCTGGACTACCTAACCTAGGATGCCCAAATACCTAGTATTAAAACCCACTAACTTATCCAAGGTAAGCTTGCCTAAATCCTTTCATCGCTCAGGATATAGATCCCAAGTTTTGGCAAGTTCAAACGATGCAATGTTTGGGACACGGAGGCATTGGATTTACGGCAGGAGCGAGATGAAAACAATAAACACGATGATGATTACCTTAGCTAACTAACTTGCCAATTCTTTCCATCATATTTCAACTTGACGCTTTAGCTACTACCTTATGTTATGTTAACAAATGCACTGTGATTGAGAACGCAGTGGTGCTGTTCACACTTCTCATGCTAGACAAGCTCGATACCTCTGCTACATTCAACAGCAGCATAACCACAAATATAGAGAACAGATCTTTAAGAACGGCTCGGGGATGATCCCTGGCTCATCAGCGTCGATTTATCGTCAGAGAATGCGACTCACAACACAAAGCTGCCAGTGTAGAAGTACACAATAAAGATACAAAACAGGAGGTGTTAAGGTAAAGTTACCAGAGAAAAGAATACACTAGATTTGCATCACGTTTGATGTATTCATCCTGTCATTTATTCTACTTTTGAGCAAAAGATTATCTATCAAGACAGCCATCTTCCTTCTCTGAAGCGAATGGAGTGTGAATTATATGATAGATAAATCGTGACTACTTGTGGGCTTTTCAAGAGGGAGAAACAACGAGAATTCGAATAGGTCAAAGGAAGTTGGAGTACAATTACAACAGGTACCTCAAGGAATATGCCCGGTACAGCAGTCCAGCAGTTGCGCACACAAAGTGAAGGGGCCAGTTGAGGCCAGACCACTGTCACTGTGGGCATGCCATCAGCTCACTTCTTACCAAGTCTATGTGTCTGAACTTAGGTGTTGGTGTATTGTTTGACTTTTAATGCATCGGTTTCGATGTCACAACTGATCGAGTGTGAAGAAATGAAGCTCTTTGCCCATGTTTCATGCAAGTGAGTATGACTTTCGAGCCGGTCGAAGTAGGTAAGCAATACTAATCATGGAATAATATTACTTATACGAGAATTGATTCAATGTTTTTTGCTGGGAAAGGGCGTCCAGGAGATATATAAATAAGATAGGCATCGAACTCTCCAGGCCTCGGTCCATTGCCTTGATATCATCCTATCTCAGGTAGCCAAGTGATCAATCTCCTATCTTATAAGGCCATAGGTCGTGAATTCCATTTCACTTTTTGAAAAGAGAGAGTTTTGGTGTAAGTTTCGGGTAGGTTGCAGGGATGCGAGCGAGCTTTTATACTGAATGGCGATAACCTTTTGGGGTACCTGCATATCCGCTCCACCCACACACGGGGAATCCTTGCGCTTATCCCTTTTGTGATAAACCTTGAATCATGGATGCACAATCAGTGTAACTGTGCAGCTGTCAGCTTACATTAACTTTCACACCTGAGCCATCGTGATGCGATTGATGTAAGAAGCAACGACGCAGATAAGTGAGACCCAACTGGAACCACTTCCACCAAAGTATGCGGCTCAACCATAAACAACAGCAGCCATGTCTCACTCCCTTCAGCCAGCCGCATTTCCCAGCACACCCTCACAGCCCAAACAATACTATTTTCTCAGCCAAGCACTCTAATTTCCCTCAAGTTGACGATCATAGATAAGCTCAAGATTACGCGTCTGCTAAATTCTCAACTCAGCAAATCGATAGTCTTGGCGTTTTCTTTTTGACCATTGGCAATATCTTGGGTGTTACTCCCTTGATTGACACCTCCTCTTTGTTACACGGCGATTGCATATCACCCTTTATTCTGCATATGTACGTACAACCCTCCGATACAAACTGCCCAGCTTGGCTGAATGCAGCCCAGACTCATTCAATCTCGCCTGCGTCAAAGTACATCACCAAAAGTGAACAAGTCAAAAAATGTTTTCAGCAAAATGTGCTGCTTCTATTCCATTCAAAAACAGATTCTATCTGCAAAAGGTATCGTGCGTAAAAAGTGGCATCTAATAATATGCAATGCGTCATCCAATCCAATCCAAAGTAGTAATTCATCCAAGCCATGTCTTCCTCTGTCAATGTGTCATAGTCCATCTCTAGTTGAAGCTTTCATACAAAAAATCACAAGCTCATCCATCATATGCCCTGTGCATATCTCCCCTCCCAAGCAAGAAGGGGAAATTGGGCCAAGACGCTTGGCTTGAAGCCAAGTTTGGTCCGTCTCGGCGGGCTCAAGAGAGCAGGTCCTCATTAAAAATCGCTAGGTTTGTTGTTCAAAAACGTGATGTTTGCTTGCCAAGAGCCCTTTTCCCATGTGTGTTGTTTTTGTTATGATTTTTCTAGCGTTTTTTTTTTTCCTTTGCCCGTCTCTTTCTTTGTCATGAAGTCGCCCTCATTCCAAAAAATACTTCCGAGTGACGAAAAGGTTGGGTTGCCTTGGCAAGCATGTAAGGATCGACTCGAAGTAAGGTAATTAGGATGGTCTGCTTTCCGCATGTAGGTTTCACAACTCTACATGCTTACAGTGACCCCGAAAGAAGTAATTGTAGAAGCAGAAGTGAAGATCTAGATGAGGATCTGGGCAACCATGAGGCCAGCGAAGGCGGCAACGACGCTACCGGCCATGCGAGAGCCAGAGTTGACAGGAACGGGAGTGGTGGCGGGCTCAGAGGGTGAAGCACCAGAGCCTGTGGCTGTGGCAGCTCCGGCACCAGCATCAGACTCAGATCCGGAACCAGAGCTGGAACCGGAACCCTCAGTGGCTGTGGCAGTAGCCTCGGCCTTGGTGCTGGTGGCTGTGGCAAAGGTAGTAGCGACCTCAGAGGTCTTGGTCTCCTTGGCAGACTCAGTCTTGGACTCCTTCTCAGCGGACTTGGTCTTAGACTCGTGAGCGCTGGTGGTCTCAACTGCGGAGGTGGTGGCCTCAGCAGTCTTGGTCTTGGTAGGCTCGGCAGTCTTAGTGGTCTTGGAAACCTTGGAGACGGTGGTGCTGGTGCTGGTCTTGTCGTCGTCGGAAGAGGTCTTCTCAACCTTGATGCTGGTCCAGTCACCGGTCTTGTCAGTGTAGACGTACTGCTTAGCGCCCTTGTTCTGGCCAGGAGCGTCCTTTCCAGCGTAGTCAATGATGGTCACGCTACGGTAGTAGGCATCAAAGGGAGCATCGTCGAAGTCAGTGTAGCCACCAGCCCACTCTCGGGTACCTTCGTTGCTGTTCTTTCCACCAGCAACCCAAGTACCAAGCTTGACCTGCATAGGAGTCTGAGGGAAACCATTGACACCTTGAGCATCGGCAGCGTTCAGAGTTCGGACAACGGCATCGTCAATGAGCCAGTCAATCTTGGTGGAGGTCCACTCAATGGAGTACTTGTGAGTAGTGGTAAGAGGAGCAGCGACGGGATGGTACTGGGCACGGTCGTATGTGGTAGTGTCGCCCTTGCTGAAGTAATTGGACTGCACTTGAGCATCATCGCCGCCAACCCACTCCCAGTCAACCTCGTCGAGGTCATCAGACTGGAGAACGGCGGAGGTAACGATACCCTGGCCCTTAGCAGCCTGGACAACAACATCGACACGACCAAAGAAGAGGTAGTTGTTGGATCGAATTGTAGGAGCATCGGACTCCTTGTTGATGCGGAATAGAGCACCACGGTCGCTGTACTTGAGTTCGGTTCCAATCATGCCGTGGAAGGCATCACATGCACCCTTGGCCAAGTCGCAGTCGACCTCGTTATCGCCAAAGGCAGGATCAGCGGGGCAAGCTGTGATAATGTCAGTCTCTTTGCAAGTTATCTATAGCAAATGTTTACTCACTCTTCTTCAATGGGTTGCAGTCAGTGAAGGTCTGAGCAGAAACCATACCAGCACAGGCAAGAGCCATGGCGGCAGTAGTGAAAGCTTTTGAGAACATTGTATCTTGTATTTGTGGTGTGTGATTGCTGTTGTATGCTTGTCGTATATTTCAATCTCAAGGTGTTGAGTTGATATCAAGAGGTGTCTTGAGCGATGGAGTGACGACCACTTGTAACTTGTATGTGTAATAGGTCTAGGTATATACCTGAGCGAGAGTGTATATAATAGCAAGCAAAAGAGAGTAAACGGAGGTTACTTGAAGCAGGTGAAGAGGTATTAAAAGGTATGAAGATAGTGAAACTGAGAGAGGAAGAGGTCCAGGTCAGTGAATGGAGACGTTGGTGTTTTAATGGCAGCGCCCTCCCTCTGTCTCGGCGCCTGTAGACGACGAGAGACGTCTCTAGACTAGAGGCGCTTCGGGTCCGGGTGGATCTGGAGGAGCCTCAACCCCTGACCCTGATCCTGACAGCCAAGGGAAGCCGAGCTCTGGAGCTTGCCAAGTTTGTCTTAGGGGCAGCCAGGGGCTCGTTATTGATCCATGTGCCCCTGTCATGCCACAGAGCATGGGCTTTTCTACTGAGATTCCGGTTTCGAGCGAGACATGATTCACCCAAGAACAAGACATTTCTAGGCGTTAGGCAGTTAGCGGCTGAGACAAGAAACCGCCACGATCCAGAACCGGCGGATGCTACTGTGAGCCAGTGGGTTTAGGTGCTTAGTCGCTGATGAGAAATTATGGTGAGGGCCTTCTGGAAAAAGCTGACAGTTGATTAATGTAAGCCACGTTCTTTGTGGCTAGGGTAACACAGCATCAACACAAAGCACTCGCTCAGAAGCCCACTATGAGATGCCGATCTACCGTTCAGTGCATCTGAGTGACAATTCTTAGATAGCATCACCTAAACTGGCGAGATGAATCACTGCGGCAAACTGAATCTTGGCTTGTGGTCGCCTGAGCTAATTCGCATCCACAATTGGACACAATACGAATTCTCACATGGCCAATATCCCGTACTGATAACTCTTAGCATCTTGGTACAGGCGATCACCATGTCAATCAGACACTAAGGTACTATACGGACTCGAGCATCATCCCGTTGAGATCTGCTGTGACTGTGGCAATAGGTGGAGAGACGCTGGAGATCAATGAACTATGACGTTTGTAGTTTTCGTATAATCCTCAGATCGTTCTTTGTAAAAAAAAAAAAAAAAATGTTTATTCGAGTTTGAGTGTGAATGTCGTGATGACGAAGCGCTCTAGACAAGTCTTTTCCTGAAGCAGAACTCGTTCACGCCTCAGCCAGTCAGAGGCACGCAGTTCCTGACGATCACCCTGTTCTGACACGCACCGTCTAGAGATTCGTAAGTCAAACCTCCCTAAACTCACTGTCTGGTTTCGGAAAAAGGCATGGCAGAGGCTGGAAATAACCACCAAAATTCCAACGAGGGGCAGCAGAATACGAGCACTCTCCCCCCAAGGGCCCAACCTTTCACAGACATGCAGATTCATTTGACGATTCGTAACGATATTGAATTGCTCGGCAAGTTTTCCGTTAGCCCTTCGCCTTGTGCTGATAAGGGAAATGGGGGAACAGGGGGGCCTTGGACATGGGCATGGGCAGAGACAGGATGGAAAAGGGTGGGTAATGCCAGACGAGAGGCGCAGACTATCTCGAGCTATTCCGGCCTAGTCTGGACCCCTGAAGGAGCTGGAGCTGCACCCCTTCGAGTCAACTTGTCAGAAAGTGTCGCACAGCATCTGGTTCATGCATGGAAGGGAGAGTGTCCCAGGGTTTTGGTTTGACCAACAATCCTCCACATACTCCAATCACCATTGCTGTTCTGTGCAGTATCTTTGAGAACTCACAAACTGATTTCGTCGTTCTCAATATGGACCGTAACAGAAGCAACACGAGATTACGCCCAAGATAGTCTGCTTGGCGTATGTCACTAGCAGTGAGCACCCCAAGGCCCAAGTCACTCACTCACTCACTGTTGTGTTGGGTTGGGGTATCAGATTACGCATCGTATTCCCCCAAATTGCTACTCTTGGTCAAACATTGGCACTATCAAAGCGATAAGCCAAGGGCAATGGCCTCTATTGCTTCTGCCCTGCCCTGTGTCCGTAGGTAGTCAGAGGGACACTCGCCCTCGCTTGAGCCCGGTTCAGTGCCGAGTTTCCATCGAACCCATGCATGCATTCTCCATCTTTCATCTGCTCGTCTCTTCTCCATCTTTCCCGAGAGTCCGTGTTGATCCAGAACAAGATAGAATGGGTTCATTGATCAAAGAATAGATTTCGACCCGCCTCGACGTCACTATTCCCACTTGATCTGGGCAATCCATGTTGGCACAGTAGCAGTAACGTTGCAAAAAGAAACATAGCGAAAACCCTAAGAGAAAAAAACACGAGCCTCATCACGAGGTCTAGAGCTAAAGCGAAGCATAACATACCAATGGCACTGAACCTCGCCGGACAATTTTGGGCTCAGCCCGCCACATGATATCGCCTCTGTCCGTAGCTCGATAACGTGTTCTAATTTTATTCTTCACCTTGGCCTACCTGAGTTAGCCCTTGGCAGTCCCGTCGGCCATTTTTTTGGTGAGTGAGGGAGCATTCTCGCCCAGCCCGATTGCCGCTTAGTTGCTCACTCATATGACCATTCAGGGCTCTAGGCCTCCAAAGAGTTTAGGCCGAACCGGGCCTTTGAGCTCGAATCAAATGCCCTGCCGCCCCCCTCACTGTAACACGCTCGATCTGGGGGGGCGCTTGATGGTCCCTGAAAGAGGGATGAAAGACGATTGAATGTCATCGCGGGCGGGTTATGCCTGTGCCTGTCATTAATTAATTGCATTATTAAGGTTTTGTCATTGTACGATGCTATAAGTCCATCTTGCTCTGATTTGTTTCTGACTTTTCAATCCTCTGTTTCACTCTGTCGCATATATCATCTTGAGCGAAACATTCTATCCGCTTGCATAAGACATGTCCTTATGCGATACAGCCAAGTGAAACTGCGTCATGCCAAATTGGCTGACAATTTTCATCACCTCGGTATTGAGTTCACTCAACAGACGATATACACACTCAGCACGAAGATAACATCATCCCATCAAGAGAATGTTTTGCAAATCCTCATTTCAGGCCCTGTCTTTTGCTTCTGCTCATCACGTCCGTCTATCTCAGATCCTTACTCTCCTCACAGTGCCAAGCTAAAGCCCCCTTGGTCTAAAACTGACCCTGAGTTTCAGAATCTCTAGATGTTCACCGAACTATCCAATCGAAGTATTGATTGCCCTCCTGCAAAGGGAGTTCTGACGCGCGGTATTTTCTTCCCCATTCGAGTGATTGACGTTTTCTTTTCCACCTTCACGTGGATTTACACCGACACGAGGTGATCGACATGAACATGTCTACCATCTCGGTTTTCTTGACGTTTTCGGTTGATACCTCGTGTATCTGTTCCTTCACGGTTCCTTTCCGTTCTTTACTGTGATGTTTCCATTATTCAATCCAGCTTCTCGTCTAACAATTCGGCCAGTTGCCTCATTGCAGAGCCGATGGCCGAAACCCCCATATTTTCAACATCATTGTGGTCCTCCCCACCGGATGATTGGCATTGACACCTAATACCTTGCCTGTCACTTTAATCCTGACAGGTGATCTTAACACACAGTCTTCGATAACTGCAGCCCTAGTGAAATCGTGTTCCGTGTTGATTTTTCTCATGTTAGTGCTTGAAGCTGAATATCCAGATGTCATCATTCAAGTATCGGCAAAGATTCATCCTGAAGGATTCAATTACTACTCGAAATCATGCACTCGTAACCTGAGACGAAACCACCTCGTATCATCTCCTTTCCCAGTATCGCACCCGACACAAACTGTTGTGTTTGGCCGGGATATCATATCATGTCTAGGGATGTCTATCTGAAACCCCGATTATGCGAAACCCTCATTTCATTAATGTTAAGGAACCTCACTTTGGGCAATCAATCCGTTACCCCAGTCTCTCATTGGACTTTCACCTACAAGAAAGGAAGGACCATAAAGGACTTGGATCATACGATGCATGAATGTGACAATTCAGTCCTAGTATTGTTCTTGAATCATTACTATTCCCAGTTGCGAAGTTTACGCTTCCGCTCCAATCATTAGAGCAGTAAATGCACCACCGAATCCTGCGAAGATCATCATCGTATAGCGATGGCTCTGGCGAGTCTACAAAACGACTTGCTACCCTAAAACTTTCAAGTACTCCTATCTAAGATAAAGATGCTGCATAGCAATGGTCTAGCTCCGCTCCCTGTATACTGTAGCGAGACGCCTGCACTGAAATACAAGAGAGTAACGTGTCTGCTTGTAGTTGTGTGCACAACTGTGCCACTCAATTGTAGTCCAGAGCCAGCTTGAAGTAATATCAAGGTAGCATCCCTTAATTTATATGATCTGCAATGATGGTTGATACAACGGCGGGAAACGACAATCATGGTAAGGTTGCACCGTTCTATGTTGCACTGAAATGAGCTGAAAAGTTAATGCCTATTCATCCGGAAGTATGTTTAAAGTTCATCAAGCAGTCGATACGAGACATCGTGTGTTGCATTGAGCTGAGGTATCGCTAGACAAAGGCCTTCCTCATACCTGATAGCACGAGCCATCATACATAAATAGAATTGACCACATATTTGTTACTTCAATATCACTGTTTATACTCATGATAAGTTACTATGTATTCATCCACAGATCTGATTGGAAAGTTCATCAATGGAGTATCTAGGGAATACAAGTTGTGGCTATCCACAAAATTACAATGTTATGGTAGATTTGTAGTGCGCCAGACATTTCGCTTAGATAATGTAGTATGAGCGTCAGTCTATTTATATATGAAATTAATGGGCTCGGATTCCGTTACGATTATTGCCGGCGCATCAGAGGATGTTGGTTCGATTAATTTCGCTGAGAGGCATCCTATCGGGGTCTGGAAGGTTGGACTATACAGGCGGCTAGAAACTTCCTACACGTCTACATCCGAGTAGAGATGATCTGAATGTCAAAGATGCGTCGAACAAAATAAAACAAAGCACTGTGGGCAATGAATTTTGGCCATATCGTGGTCAAGCCAGAAGCAAGATCGATCATGCAACCGCTTTTAAGTAGAAGCTAAACCATATCACTTCAGTCATAAAGATAATACTTATCCAGGCTGACGCTTTAATATATTGATTATTACTCAAATCATGTCCTCTAGATTTCAACCTGATCCATTTCTCAAGAGTATCACTCCGTTCTTCGAATCCACCAGATAGCGTGGGCTAGTAGCTGAAGAACTCGGCGTAAGAGAGTTAGGAGTACTAACACAAAATAAGTAGTACGATGCATATTCACTAAATAATGAGTCTTGATAATTCAGCCGAAGAAGTTTCCACAGCGGAGATAGGATAGTGGTAATGTCATTCGTGAGTGTAGTGACAGATTCGATCAAGTGGCTGTAAGCATCAGCACGTTGCCAGTTCTCAGCCACAGAACTTTTACCAATCAACACTACTCAAGTCTCCCATAGCTCAGTTTCTTTGGGGGACTAGCTCTTACGGCCATCTCATGCTTGGCTTGCCGACTGGAAGCTGGACGCCGTCTCATGCAGACCAGATCTTCGGGACGGAGACTACTGCACGCTTGCATGGAGCCTAGCTTCGAGCACAACTGGGTAATACACAGTAAGTAACGGTACTAGCAATGAGACCACACTAACTATGAGTGTTGTGACGCCTTCAGTCTGTGCTGTGCATGAACTAAGATGGAGTTGATGAAGGGATGGTTGGAGATCTCGGATCGCCCTGCATGCATGAGCAAGGGCCATGAACCAGCGAATCTTGAAGACTATCAGATCTATATTCCAGAAATATGACTCTGCTGCTTCACTGAATGACGTATTGTGTATCTAGAGCTCGCGTCTTCTTTGTTGCCGATCTATCGATGACACTCACTTGTATGCTCACGAGAGACGTCTTTTTTACAGATCAGAACACAATACATGACTACATCTTCCAGTATTCTCTTCCAATGCCTTCTTGATAATACATAACTGTCACTGCTGCCAAGCTGCAGAGTGTTGACACTTCCCGAGACCTGTCTGTGCGATCAACTCTTCAGTCCCGGCGGAACGGATCGTATACCCCTGCCTGTCACAACATGTCACAATCATGCAGACCACATATGGCAGCTGCATGAATCATGATCGTACATGTCCGATCCTGTTCGGCTGTTCATAGCTCTGACGTTCATCCTTTCCAGTCCAGTCCCATCTGGTGACCACTAACGATCCAACCAAAGACCTATTACAGCCTCCTTTTGGCAAATTCAACACATCATAAGACCAGAAGAACACCTAAGTGGAAACAACCTCTCGATTCAAAACCGTAGTTCTGGACTCAGTGGCGGACGACTTTTCTCAACGGGTGCAACGGCAGTCTCTCCATCCTGCACACCACCAACCTCTTACACCGTAACTTGCAAGGCGAAACCACATCGTTTGCTCCTTTGATACACCGCTCAATAGCGTCATACCCACTCGACCACAAAGTCTAAAGCCTC
Source organism: Fusarium oxysporum f. sp. lycopersici 4287 (assembly GCF_000149955.1). Taxonomy (NCBI): domain Eukaryota; kingdom Fungi; phylum Ascomycota; class Sordariomycetes; order Hypocreales; family Nectriaceae; genus Fusarium; species Fusarium oxysporum. The sequence continues at coordinate 1,073,248 of NC_030987.1, forward strand.
TTGTTTTACACCATGGGACCGCCAGACTGTTAGAACGGTTGGAGATGCTAACGCCACCAAGGGCAGATCGTGGCGTTTAGGACCGTTGGCTTCTAGCGTCAGGGGTGGTGACGTTCTATTGGGGAGCGCCGTTTTGTTTGTAACGTCTGGGCTGAGAAAACGCCGGATTTGGGTAAACGTGATGGAACGGTGGATTTGTTCTAGAAGAGACATGATGTAAGTGGTTTGGTGTCATAGAAAGCGAACTTGATATGAATACAATATATAAGAAGCGGAAGTTGGGGTGTTTATTATCCCGTCAGTCCTTTATTCACTCGCTCATTGTGCCGGTTCACAGTCACTCATTCAATTCTTTAAAATGGCCTGGTTAAAGTCATTCATTCTTTTGCTTGCTGCTTCAAGCATTACTAGCGTTCAGGCTGGACCTTGTAAGCCTCGTCGCTCGCCAACTTATACTGTACCACCTTACAGTGTACCTACATATCCTGTTCCCCAGTCTTCCACCACGAAGACTGGAACTCTCGTTTCTTCAACTACCACTGGTAGTTCTACTAGTTCCCATGGTCCAACTTTGGACTCGAGCACTACGTCTTCCACTCATTCCAAGACTTCTACTACTGAGTCTACTATCTCTATCAGTACTGGAAAGTATTCAACTACCTCTCATGGATCCTCCATGAGCACCACAACTACGCCATGTAGCACTTCTTCCATGTCGTCTATATACTCTGTCACTACCACAACCAACAGTCACATCACAACATCCAAAATCAGCACAGAAACATCCAAGGACACGTTAACCACCACGAAGGAAACCTCTACCACAACAGAGGGCAAAACTTCCACTCTTTCAACAACTACTAGTGCTTCTAGCACAACCTATCAGACTTATACTACAGCATCTACTCCATGCTCCAGCAGCACTGGAACTTCTACACTCTCTACAACTTCTGAGGCTTCGTCCACATCACGTACAGAAACCAAACCATCTGAGACTACGAGCGTGACCACCGCTTCATCCACTACAGAATCTGAATCTACAAAGGAATCGACTTCCTCGAACTCTCACAGCAGCTCAGCTTCAATGAGTACCACTGTCACACACGACACCACAGCTTCTTCAAGCACTACCTCAGAATCTTCTACTCTCAGCTCTACAGAAACTGAAAGTAGGACAACAGAAACAAGTAGTCAAACTTCCCAGACAGAGTCACCGGCAACAACATCGCCTTGCACTAGCTCCGAGACATCTAAAGCATCCTCAGCTACAAGTGAGGTTTCTTCCACTACAGAGAGCTCATCTATATACGAAACATCTAAGACAACAGAATCTTCAGGAACTACTTCGCCTTGCTCAACTTCTGATATGTCAACGTCATCTGGAAGCTCTACAGCTTCTACTAGCGGGACTACAACTTCCGAATCTTCAGTTACCTCAGAGACATCAACTTCTTCGGTGCCTTGCACGTCCTCTACGATATCATCTCAGTCTTCCGCCAGTTCAACAAGCGAAACAAGTAGTTCTGCTGCTTCAACTTCTACACCCTGCACAACCTCAACAGTGTCTTCCGAGACCTCTTCCAGTTGGACATCAAGTGAAACTAGCACTTCGGACACTTCGACCTCTCCGTCTTCAGGGTCAACTACATCTGAAGCTTCCTCCTCCACCACTCCATGCGAGACCTCTTCTTCCACTGTCTCCAGCACAGCATCTCATTCCGAGTCTTCTAGCAGTACACTACCTTGCGAAACTACCATAACGTCTGGTTCATCTACCACATCTCATGAGTCATCAACATCGTTACCCTGCTCGACTTCTACAGTTAGCTCTGAGTCTTCGTCAAGCTCATCAACATCTTCATCTTCCACTACTCCGTGCACCACCTCAACCAGCACATCGCCAACAACATTCTCAAGCACAACATCCACCAAGTGCTCGACAACCACATCTCCTCCCCCACGCCCAACTTGCTTCCGCTACACTATTCGCAAGGATCCACCTCAGGCTGCTGACTGCGGCCACACCGGTCATCGCAATGGCAACAAGGCCAAGGTCCTTGGGTACGGTGACTCAGACAGTGTGGAGGCGTGTGGAGAGAGCTGTGCCAAGCTTGATGGCTGCAAATCTGTCGTTTACGGTTACAGAGAGCATGACTTGAACCAGCCTTTCTGTGAATTTGTCGATGCGGTTCAGGGGCGCGATGACGAGGATGATACCCCTTGGCAGTGGTATGACTTGTCTTGTTTCAATCCGGACTGTCTCCCTCCAAATGAGTGTGGTTATTAGATGTAGGAGTCGTGGATGAAGTTCCGGAGGGTACAGTCTTTGTCATTTAGGCGAGGCGTTTTGTATTTTGTATATACCACCTGAGTTACTAGCACACTCTTTTCTATAAAGACTTCTCTGCGCAAGCGAATTTTATGTATCATCCTCGTACAGTTTCAAGTCAGTTTTCCCGTCCATAAGTTCATGCATAAGCTTGTCCGAGTTATCTCAGTGGAAGCCCCCTAGCCGAGGTCCAAAATACTCTCCAGCAGTAACTGTCTTAAGAAGACACGACTGAGTTCCATCGCATCCCTCGAACGGGACTCTATTTCCCCACCAGTCTAGATTGATATCGTTGTATTGTAAAGCAAAGAATATGACCAGCGCCGATAGAGCAACGCCAACCGAGAAAGCTGCCGAAAGGATGTAGTTGTACTGTTCATTGTTAGTGTATAACTGCATAAGCTGCTCAATAAACCTGCCTTTGCCCAGAAAGCGAGATGACGCTTCTTGATATACATCCAAGAGAACCAGCCAATCGGCACAGCTGGCCAGATGTAGCTGATATTATACGGCGCCCAAACCATACCACCTCCGAGGAAAACAACAGGGTGAGTGCTTCGAATAATTTTGCTATTTGGGTACTGCCTCCCAAGCCACCAAAAGAGCAACACTAAAGCGACACCGAAGGGAAAGCCTACCAGGGTCTCGACGTACTGACCTCTAGGTCCAAAGAGCTTCTTAGGCCCGATAGTCCCCCAAAGCACAGCAGCTGTGAAGAAATTGTTCAGACCAGGACACGTGAAGCGATAAGGCGCATTCGGCGTACACACTCCCTCCAAGTGAATCTGATACTGAAGTACACCAACAGAGACGATCGTGGAAACAAGCGTTGGTACCATCTGCGCCCAGAACGTGAAGCGGGGAGGTATCTTCATGTAGTGTGCCAACTTCAAGTCTGCGCTGAAGTATATGGCTTGGGCGCAAGTTGTATATCCAAATGTCTTGAAGAAGCACAATGCAATGGCGTTTCCTTCGGCAAAGGAACCACCAAGAAACTCAGCTATCACGTTGAGCGGGACAGCAATGCCTGTGGTAGCTGATATGATACCAATTGGCACAACAAAGATGAGACTCAGAATGATGCCAAAGGGTACAACTGCTGGGGTAGTGTGTGTAGGCCACTGAGAAATACCGACAATTCCAATGATGAAGGCCAACACAAGACATACCAAGTACCACCATTCAGGGACTTCGATATATGACTTCATAAGACGATTGTGCGCATCTGACACTTGTCCATCTTCTGCGTCTTCCTTCTTGGAAGGTCGAAAGCTGTTGACGAGGCTCTTGAAACCTAAGGCTATTTGATGATGGTGATAAAGCGCACCGTATGTGAGAGCAGCCGTATACATGGCGAAAAACATCATGTATGATCCTAGATGAGCCGCTGTGAGGAACGCAGGTGAGTATGCCTCGTACTTCTCGGGATCGAATACCCCACGCTCATCTAGAATAGCTGAGACGTTGTATATTCCACCAAAGTGATCGAATGCACGGTTTGAGTTGACTGGGAGATAAGATGTGTAGTAGCCGTTTCCGTAATAAACACCTAGAATGACAAAAAAGGACAGCATTGTACCGCAGAACAGGTTGAAGGTGGTAAAGAATGGTACCATGAGAGGGTCACAGCCCATCGTGACGATATTCCAGTCAAATGTCGGGAAGGGATTAAGACCCAGACCTGTGTGTCCTCCAGTTATAGTTGCTAGATCTCGGTTATTCGGAGATATCCAAGTCATCCAACTGAACCAAGTCATGCCGGCAAATAGATAATTTGGAAGCCAAAAGTAGGCAAACATTGCTCCGAATGCAATGCTGAAGAATTTGAAGCGGGATGTATTCCAAATCTTCTTGAAGGGGCCAGGAACGGGCATATCGGCTTCGTCGTGCAATGCCGTATTTAAAGCGATGCACACTAATGTTGTTGGCCATAGACAATATGATGGATATACAAGGAAGCGTCTGCAGATACCAGCGAGACCGTAACCGATAAACTTGGACGAAAGTCCCAGCAGGAGTTGATACCCGATGCTTATTGCGTAAGGCTGGTTAAAGTAGAATGGGAGATACTGTATCCAAACAATGTAGTTCGTATACGGTGTCCCCATCGATATACTCGACATGATAGTGATCAACATATGTTCTTTCTTATTAAACGGCCCAGGATTAAGACTGTGCCGAACACCAAACACAGTGACACCAACATCAGGAAGAGTCTTCTCAAGAAACTTCCCAAACGGATAGGCCAAGAGTTGAGGAACAACAGTGTTGACACCGATCATTGGTTGACGAATCTCGAAGAAGCTATTGATGAAGGAGACGGCGCATGAGAAGACGAGGCCCACGAACCAAGCGCGGATCGTAGAACACGGCATGCTTGGGTCGTCATGGTTACTGACTATTGCTCTGACTTCAGCATATGGTGAATTGTGTGTGATGAGTGCTGCCTCGATCTTTATTTCTTGGATTAGAGCTTCGTGGCGCTCTGGGTGCTGTAGAAGATCGTCGGTATCTGTTCGATGTAAGTATGTGGCAGTCAAATATTTATAGGGTGCCGTACTCATGAATACTTCAATCTTCTTGATGACAGAAAGAGGAAAGTTGGGGTCTCTTTTATAAAGCTTATATACTCTCTCCATCGTCTAAATTCTGTTAGTATACTGCCAAGCTTAATCCAACATTCAAATGTACTTTATGAACTTCTTCGAGAGACAAAGTGGACGCAACCTCCCTTGCTTCAAGCAAATCATCTTGAGTTACGTCGAGGTCTCTCTCAAATCCACGCTCATACCCAACTGCCTCTCGACTATCCCGAGACGGGCTGTCAGATGACTGTATTCCATGTGAGAATGAAGCAAACATAGTGAAGTTCAGATACTGACTGTTTCTGTAGACTCAACCTCTGGTGTCCTTGACGGACTCTTCAACTCCTGCATCAGCTTCGCCATTGCCGTGAAACATTAATAATAGTTTACATAAACGCTGCAAATTCGAGTATATTCTTTGGCAGAGATGGCAGCGTCTGCTCAAGGTTGAGGAAGCTGAACTAACTATGGCGGATATAAGTCAAGTGCCTGCATGCGTTGGTTGCTGTGACACGAGCCTAGAGGATGACGTCCAGCTCTACCTCAAGAGATGAGAGAAACACCTTGCATAGTATTGGATGCCAAACGATATCGCCAAGCAATGACACACCAATGAACCGCTAGCCCATAAGCTTAAACCGGTGATCACAGGGCTTAGCCACCGTGCTTATCTCGGCTTGACCGGTGGGGGATACAATAGTCTATGCAGCAGTCCATTCATAATAAGGCTTACTGCATCTTGACGTGATTTGACTAAGCTCAGTGCCATTATTAACGTTGATAAATGATCTACTGTTTTACAGGATACAAGTTTGCCACTTGACTTGTTCAGTCTGAATAAACGCAGTCAACATGCATTGGCCAGCCCTATTGGACAGGTCCACATCATCAATTCAATCTTGAGTGTCCACACCAATCATTCACTGACTACGGACTCGAAGGCAAGGGCAGTCTTCTAGTATGCGAATTCATCTGCTTGATAGACGGATGGCTTGACCTCTGGTAACAAGACGGGGTAACGCATCATCAACCTCAGCAGAACTACACGACCCGAAGGCCAATGATTTATATGCACAGATTTTATGTTGACAATGAATGGACACAGCGCATGATTTCGTGTCGATCACATTCACATGAAGATACAAAATTCAAGAGAAGCAATTTAATTGACTGATTGACTATAAGAATCAATGAAACCTGATTAAAACACAGTAACAAACCAACGAAATCCCGTGTTGGCAAAGGAAAGAAATTCCACTTTTAATCCATTATTGCATGCCGGTTTGCGCAAGAGCGATCCTCTTCCAGTGATCGCGCTCAGCTTCCAGCTTAGCAATCTTATCCTCAAGTTCTTCCAACTTAGCAGCCTTTCGCTCACGAGACTTTCGTGCTGCAAGAGTGTTACGAGCACGCTTCATGGCGACGATGTCGCTAGGGTCATCGATAACGATAGGGGGCAGGGGCTTGTCACGCTTGCGGGCATTCACACCGGCCACAGAAGAGTGACGAGTGGAAGGAGATGTACCCGACTTACGGCGACTGGGAGCAGGAGACTGGTTGTCTGAATCGACTTCATCAGACTTAAGCTCCGGTGAGTTCTCAACGCTGGTGGGTTGAGCAGGAGCAACGTTGTTGTCCTGGGGGAACAAGGGAAACCAAGGGTCTGCAGCACCGTCGAAATCGGCACTGCCGAAGTTTGGAGACACATCGTATCCATCGAACTCAGGGGACTCGTTGTAGATGGATGGTGAAGTCAAGGCCGTCAATGCTGAGGAGTTAGGTGCAGACATGAAGTTATCATGAGCAAAAAGATCTTGGGGCGAGATAGTCGCCAGATTGCCAATAGAGCTGGAAGAGCTGCCGCCAAAGTCAAAGACAGAGGGGACAGCGGGTGAAGAGAAAGCCGTGTTGGCCCCGCCGTCGAAGGCGGTAAACTCCTCAGGGAGTTCGACGTCTGATATTGGTGAGCTAGTGGTACTGGAAATGAGATCACGGGTGCACAAACCTGCAGCGTTCATCATCTTGGCGGTTTGTTGCGGGACACTTCCTGTACTCTGAGAAAAGAGAGGAACTGGAGGCCTAGCAGGACGGTTCTGCTTGTTCAAAGCGGTAGATGACGATGGAGCCGAAGAGGCGTAAAACTGATTCGTAGGACGGTTTACAGGGGACGAAGAATGACCAAAAGCCTGGAGCAACTGGGCGACTCGTTGATTCTGTGCAGCAGGGGAGACAGGCTGTTGGTGACGATTGTGCAGATGAGACGAGTGACGACGCTGAGATTGCAGCGATGTAGTTGACCGATTAGGGGGCTGAGGCTGATCGAACAAGACAAAGTCCTGTTGTGGTGATTCGGGACTCTGTAACTGTTGCGCGGATTGTGCCGGCAGGCTGGAATTCGTGGAGGGAAGCCATGGTGACTGGGGATCCGTGGTGAAGACTGGGAAGTCTTGGACTGAAATGTTGGCGGTTGTGAGAGAACTTGAGCTGAAGCTATTCAAAGCAGGGCTAGAGTTCAGGTCGACCGAGAGGTGAGCTGAACGAGGTGGTTGAGTGGGGATTGATGCGTTAAGGTCCTGGGACGTAATTTTGACGGAGGACTTGGGAATAACGGGGGAAGGGGGTGATTTAGAACATCTTGACGATCGCCTTAGGCGTGAAACTCTTGATGATATTGTATTGTGATGATGATTTGGGGGTGGAGAGAAAAGAAAAGAAGAAGAGGCCTGAGGACGGGAAGATGGAGACAATTTGTATTTCTCAGGCAGCAATCCCGCAAGGTTTGTGCGCTTTCGCTGTAGGTACAAGCCCGGAATAATGGGGCAGAGTCTGACACTAACAATCACTGCAATGGTTTTGGTAGGATTCGCGTTAGCAGACAACTTGTGCTCTCAGGTACTATTCCAAAAGCGCGCCCTTCGGACAGACATGGGTCCGGGCAATGAGTCACACTTTTTTACGCCAACCTTATTAGGACTGGCCGATTTCTTGAGTGCAACCAATTCTGAGACGGCGCATCCTGCGCAAAGGCACCAAGCCTCCACCATAACTGGGACTACCACTGAGGTGCTAGGATGCATTCTACAATTGGTACAAGTTGGCCAGCCTCAAGGGGGCGCCTTCGGTGTGTGTTTGCTGTGCTCTGCCACTTCACCTGTGTCTCTCCTCAGTACTCTTCCCCGTCTTTTCGCTGTCCTGCTGTGTCGCGTTGCCTGGATGCATGCTGGCGTAGGCTTGAACTAACGAATGCCCGCCGTAAGCAACAAGCAGTGCCCCTGCATCCAAAGCCCTAATTGGCCGAATCACTCTTCCGCCCTGTTGGCTTGAGTGGCTTCTACCAATCAGCGTCTATGAACGGGTACCGAAGCCGCCATCACAGAGTTCAGATGTCCACGACAACTTACAGGCCGAGTCTCATTACATGGACATTGTTGCAGCAGTGAAAGCTTACGAGGACAATGATGAAGAGGACAACGAATCCTCTTCCAGGGGCACTCGACGCAGCCACGCATTCATTCATTCATTCATTCATTCATGCATCTCTGATTAGTCCATTCCATTTTGGTGTCTCAGAACTCTCATTCCGCCTTCGAGTCTGCCTCCGGCCCATCCATCCATACAGCCACGCATCGCTGCGATGATCGGTCGAAAAAAATGTTGGCGGCCTTTTTTTTCCCTCATCAATTTCCCGATATTTCAGTGGCAGCCGTCCTAGCCGACCACAATACAGTAAGTGAAATGAGAAACTGACGCATGTTTCAAGTATATCACACTGTGCCTGAAGAAATGCGTCTTTTCTTCCATGTTCGTCGCGGCATCGCATTTCGTATCTGAGCCAGGGAGACGGCCCTAACCTCGAACCATCAATAAGCCAACATTTTGCCTGCATTGGGCTGAGATGGAAGGATTCAAACTTGATTCAGCCCACTCGTATTGCTATTCTGCCTTTCCACAGTGCATACATGGGATTCATGGGAATTTCCCAGAAATTCGCTATCTTTCCTGCCCTGTCTGCGTATCCGTATCCTGTTCCTAGTTCTTAATTGAGTTCCCAACATCTGACAACACCCTCATTGAATGGTAAACCATGGGATCCTAACACAGGCTAAGGCGCTGCGCAAAGCTAGTCTAAACAAGAAGTGGATGGTACTCTTATTTCTTAC
>NC_030987.1:1082840-1120790 GCF_000149955.1 Fusarium oxysporum f. sp. lycopersici 4287
TAATTCCCTAAGCCTGTCTAAGAAGGAATCAGCCTGTTTCTTAGCCCTCCGTGCCGCCATATCCTCCCTCCGCTTCTCAATCTCCCGTCTCCTAGCCTCCTTCTGCTCCTCTCGGGCCCGACGCTGCTCTTCCGTCTTGCGGCGCTCTTCCGCGAGCCCCTCCATCTCCGCCGTTCGAGTCTCTTCGTCCTTGCTGAACTTGAAAATCCCGTGCCTTTCGTGCGGATCTCCCAGTCTGCGTCGTAGTGTTGCGCTGGCGGCGGCGTTGCGCTACGGTCTCGCTTCCGTGCCAGTTCCTGCATCTTCTCCGGGTCATCGGGATTGAAGGCCATCGACTGAATCGCGTCGCCGACGATGAGATTGCTGGGTGCTGCTGGTCTTGCAGACATGCGCTCAAGCTCTTCGGCTCCTAGTAGACCTCGGCGCGCTCTGCGCTCCAATCTGTCCTTCTCTGCTTTGGTAACTTTTCGTAGACGACCAAACTCATCTTCATACTCGACCAACTCGCCGCTGTCGTCGGCTCCGTCTTCATCGCTGCTTGTTTCATAATCTTCCTTCCCTTCGTCTCCTTCCGCCCATTTGCGATCGAAGTCTATTAGGGGCGCGGCTTCATTCTCTTTTGGCACGTAATCTCCTCGCTTCATTGCAGCGTATAGTCGTGCTTTTTCCTCCATTCTGCGCTTGGCTCGCGCCAACTCCTGGGTTTCCTCCTCTGTGCCAGTGACCTCCTTCAGCTCCAGCTTCTTTGATCCATCAGACCCTTTGCTTCGTTTTGGTTTTGCCCCTTTGAATATGTCATCTTTTCCTTCCTTCCGAGGTCGTGCGCGGCCAGCTGATGGTGTCCCTGATGAATTATTTGACATCAGCGATGTCAGTTGAGCAGTGAAGTCGAGCGAGCTAGTTAATGTTGCATCTCGCTTTTGTTTCTTGACTGGTCGCTGACCATACAAATTCGGATCTTGAGGCATCCTGTTCGATACGTTGGGTGGTTTGCGTGTGTTCTTGTGGCTGATAATTGTTGATCATGAAGAGGAAAACAATGTTATATCACTGGGCCATACCGAATGAGACCCATTCATGCTCAGCCTGAGGCAATCAAAGTTCAGTACTGAAGCAACAACTTCAGGTAGTCAAACTACTACACTTTCATTGATCTACCATATCTTCAGGGCCTTATTATCAATATGATCCTCTATCATATAGATGCCATGAACAAAGTGGGCTCATCAATTGGTTGCCCAATTGGTTGCTGTTTATAAGTCTCCGATGTTGTAGGGTAATCCACCGCGGGGTTATATGGTGTGCTCATATCACCGTCTTCAGTGCCCCGCCATCGGAGCTTGACTTTATTCCTTCACAAGCTTCGTCAACAGTTTCTCAGTACAAGAGCAACAATGGCCGCTCCCAAACAAGTTTTCATTGGAATTATCGGTAATTGAAACACTAAAGCTATGAAACACCACAAACTGACAATTGCCAACAACAGGTGCCGGAGGTGTCGGCAAAGCCTTCATCGACCAGCTCCAATCCCTCGCTGCTCGGAAGCCATCACCGAAGCTGAACCTCGCATACATTGCCACGAGCCGTAAATCTCTCTTCAACGACGACTACTCTCCCCTTAACATCGGAAACGTCATCGAAACACTTGGCTCCTCTACCAAGGCTCCTCTCGCTCTCCCTCAGGTTGTCGAGTACCTGGCTAAGGCCCCCGCCAAGAGCGTTCTTGTTGACAATACCAGCTCTCAGGATGTTGCGGAACTTTACCCTCTTGCCCTGAGCCGAGGCATAAGCATCGTCACACCTAACAAGAAGGCCTTCTCGGGCTCGTACAAGCTGTGGCAGGACATCTTCTCAGCTGCCGAGTCCTCTGGAGCCCGTGTTTACCATGAGTCTTCCGTCGGTGCTGGTCTCCCCGTTATTTCCACCCTGAAGGACTTGGTCGAGACTGGTGACAAGGTTACCAAGATTGAGGGTGTCTTCAGCGGCACCATGTCTTTCCTCTTCAACTCTTTTGCTCCTACCGAGGGCCAGGGCGGCAAGTGGTCTGAGGAGGTCAAGAAGGCCAAGTCCTTGGGCTACACTGAGCCTGACCCCCGAGATGATCTCAATGGTCTTGATGTCGCCCGTAAGCTGACTATCCTTGCTCGTCTGGCTGGCATCCCCGTTGAGTCCCCCACTTCTTTCCCCGTGCAGAGCCTCATTCCCAAGGAGCTGGAGTCTGTTTCCAGCGGCGACGAGTTCCTTGAGAAGCTCCCTGCCTTTGACTCTCAGATGGAGGAGACCAAGGCTGCTGCTGAGAAGGCTGGCAAGGTTGTCCGATTTGTTGGTAGCATTGATGCTGCTTCCAAGCAGGTCAAGGTTGGCCTGGAGCAATTCGACCGCTCGCACCCCATTGCTGCTCTTAAGGGCAGTGATAACATTATCAGCTTCTACACTGAGAGATATGGAAGCAACCCTCTGATTGTCCAGGGTGCTGGTGCTGGAGGTGATGTGACCGCCATGGGAGTGACAGCTGATCTGATCAAGGTCCTGTCGCAAATTGCATAAAAGTCCGTATTGAATAGCCAAAATAAAAGTATCAAGTTTGAAGCCCCAATGAGAATTCACGTATTTCCAGTTCGTTGTGTGCTATCATAATTAAAGTGACCCTTTGTCTATTCCTGTTGCAATTGCAGCAGCATGTGGATTCGTAGTGACAACGCTATCGGGTTCGGAATCGACAATCGAAGGTGGGTTCGTATTACTGATATTCCTCCACATCCAAAGGAAGAGGTCGAAGATCACGAGAAGAAGAACAGGTATGAATAGCATAAGACCAAGGCCGAGCTATCCGTAAATCAGTCACAAGCCCAGGGGAAACTCGGTCGATCTTCACTTACACAGACAAGAGAGATCAGGTTAACGATAGAAGAGTACTCGGTCATTAGATGACCAAAGAAGTTCCATGATGCGTCGGAGGACATCTGGGGCAATCTGGGTAGCGCTACAGCTTGCTTTGAAGTAAAAAAGCTCATGACTTGGAAACGTGTGATGCTGTGGGTGGTAAAATCACAGATTCCGAGGCTGCCTTCAGGGATGGAGGTCGAAGCTCCATGACCCAATGTCCAACGAACAGGGTTTATTTCCGTCACTTAATTGGCATGTGCAAGGCCAATGCTCAGCTCGTCACACCGCCTGCCGAGTATGGATCATTCTGCCGCCTGCAAAGCTTCGTTCGCATCAACTTCACAAATTATCACCAGAAATTGACCAGCACCAACTGAATAGCATCAACAGCCACCATGACGACAGAGCTCACAAATAAACAGAAAGAGCGTGAGAAGGATCGTGCAAAGAGGACGAAAGATGGGGTCACTCAACTACCGCGAAAAAAGTTCTATCGCCAAAGAGCGCACGCAAATCCTTTCTCTGATCATATGCTAGAATAGTATGTGCTCTGGCTCATATCAATTGCATTATTCCTAACTTACTCTAGTCCTAAATCTCCAGACGGTATGGATTGGTCCTCATATTTTCCACACTACGTCCAGGAGGGAACACCAGAGGATCCCTCAAAGCCTCCTAAACTGACAAAAGATGTGGAAATTGTCGATATTGGCTGTGGATTTGGAGGTCTTCTCGTTGCTTTAGCGCCCAAGCTACCTGACACTCTCACAGTCGGTAAGTGAAGTAAAATGCCGTCAAATAGCATGTGTACTAATGTACCCAGGCCTGGAGATCCGAACACAAGTAGCAGGCTACGTTCAAGAGCGTATAAAGGCACTGCGATCACAAAACTCGGACAACATGTATCAGAACGTGGGCTGCATCCGAGCAAACACTATGAAGTTCCTCCCAAATTTCTTCAAGAAGGCCCAACTATCCAAGATCTTCATCTGCTTCCCCGATCCTCACTTCAAGGCCAGGAAGCACAAAGCCAGAATTGTATCGACAACGTTGAACTCTGAATACGCTTATGCGCTACGACCAGGCGGCATTGTGTATACCATCACCGATGTCGAGGACTTGCACTTGTGGATGGTTCAGCATCTTGAGGCTCATCCTGCTTTCGAGAGGATATCGAAAGAGGAAGAAGAGGCGGATGAATGTGTCCAGGTCATGTCGACTGAGACTGAGGAGAGTAAGAAGGTTACGAGAAATAACGGACAGAAGTTTGTAGCGTTGTTCCGGAGGTTAGAGGATCCTCCGTGGTAGTTGGAAGCCAATGACAACTTGATGCTTTATCGTTTCACAAGATGCTTTAAATATGCCTTAAAACACTTATGCGAACACATTGTGACATGGCCACAATATATGTAGCGTTGAGCTCCAATATACTCAATGGGCATGCGGTATTCCGCTGGTAACTTCACAAGAAAGATTATGTTGATTTACTCGGAGAAACACAACATCTAACATTCAGACACTCTTGATATTCGATAGGTAATTATTTGTACCTGCAGGCAATGTCACTCGTCTCTGGCGGGTGCTGGCAAGGGTTCCTTGTCCCGCAGACCACCTTATTTTGACAGGGGTCCATCAAAATGACAGCATCCACTGTAATCGACAGCCACCTCACCTAACCTAACGGCACCTCCACTACCTAGCACCACCAACTTCACCACTTACATCCAATCCATCTTCGTTCAAGAATGTGGCTCTGAGGTCAACATCCTGGTGATGGCCCTCAAGCGTAGAGATGTCATTGTTGCTGGACTCGCCGCCTTCATAGCTTGGGGCTTCGCTGCGAGCTGGTCACCTGTCCTCCGCTGGGCAGGCCATGCCTTTGTTGCTGGCTCCCTTGTTACTCTCGTCGCCCTCTTAGCCGGTCTCTTTCTCGTATCACGACGGCCAAGCGATCGAATACTACAACCACATGGCGTTACTTTCCTCGGTAAGAAGTCATGGCGATTAGAGGTGCAGGGACTGCGCCAGCGACAATCATATACTCCGACTCCAATAGACCCCGAATCACCCCGCGTTTCCGAAGCTATCGACAACTTGCTTGGCCTTATAACCCGGGACTTTGTGAATAGCTGGTACTCAAATATTAGTCGCAACCCGTCTTTTTCGAACCAGGTCGATCAAGCGGTGCGGCAGGCGTTGCTGAGCTTGACTGATTTCCTTCGTCATAAGGACCTGGCGGAGCTCGTCACTAGCCGTCTTGTTCCTCTCCTCACCGCCCACTTCCGAGACTTCTACGAAGCGGAGAAATCAGTGCGAGGAAAGAAACTCAACCGTTCTGTCACTGAATCTGAAGAGCTGGACCTAGCTATTGCCTCAAAATTTCGTGATGGACGCCTACATCCAGCTGCTTCTTTGTCGTTTCCCGACACAAAGATGGTCCAGCAGGACTACCTCAGGTCTCTTGTCGCAAAGATTGTACCCCAAATACTACCCGAGAACATGTTGTCCAGTCGAGCTGTATCGATTATTATTCGCGAGATCGTTGCGTGCGCCGTTCTGTTCCCTGTGATCCAACTTCTCTCTGAACCAGACACTTGGAATCAACTGATGGAGAATCTGGGCCGCTCAATGCTTCAGGATCGATCAACCGTGAGAAAACTCCGAGCAGCTTTGGACCAGCATGCTCCTTCGACGCCCAAAGCCAACAAGTTGGCTTCCATGCCCAGAGTCGCTCCTGGAGACAGTGAGCGCAAGTTCGAGAAGTTTATCCGTGCTATTCGCAAGGTCAATAACCTATCAGATGCACGTCGTTTTCGTAGCGAAGTCGCTAGTCAACTGAAGAGGGATTCTCTTGAAGACAATCAAGACCAGGTTTACCTTCGTCGATTGGAGATGGGAAAGAGGCTGCTAGACCAACGGGTTAACCATCTTGCTGCTGGTGGCGAACGTCGTCCACCTGGTCCTTTGCCTTTACCATCGACTTCTTCTTCACAGTCCAAGCTAGAGAGTGCGCCACTAGTAGATATTCTGCGAGATTCTTCAGCGCTTTCTTACTTTATGGAATACATGGATCGACAAAATCTCATGCCTTTAGTGCAGTTCTGGCTTGTCGTTGACGGATTTCGAAACCCTCTAGAAGATGATGGCCCAGATGACGAACTGCCATCAACCCTGCCCAATGTGGACAGATGCCGACCGCCAGGATTTACAACAGATTAACCAGGCCTATCTTTCGAGGCCAGAGTTAAAGGTCCCGGATCATTCGAGGAATGAAGTCAAGGAGTTCATCAAGGCAGGAAAGTCAGCCACCCCGTTACAATACTATAGAGCGCGGCGAGCTATCTTGAAGGCCCAGAGCGCCGTCCTAGAGGAAATGCGGTCACGCTTCTTTCAGAGTTTCAAGAAGTCGGATCTATTCTACAAATGTCTTGCAGCTGAAGAAGCAGCCAATATTCAGACTCTCAGATCGACACCACAGCCAGAAGTACAGGCACAGGCACAGACACAGGCATCAGCAACCAACCGTGCGAGCAAGACTTTGCCGGCAAAGCCAAGACCAGTATCGCGGCTGACGCCCCAATTGTCAAATGCTGGGAAACGTACAGGATCTGCATCAGATCTTAAATCTTTGACATCTAATGGTAATGGGCATGGACATCGAGCTAGGCGCTCGTTAGACGAAGGCTCTTTCAATCCTCTATTCGACGACGATGACATCGATACTGATGGACTAGGAGATTCCGTGCAGAGTCTAGATCCAGATGCGAACAGCCAGCAACTACCAGATACCCAAGTTGTGAAGGCAGTAGAACAGGCCTTTACCGATATCATGGAGGATGATCGTCCTCAAACTGCTGAAGCTCTTCGTGCCTCCCTTTTCGGCGGCCCTGGCGGCAGCAGTATTGGAGGTATTGATGATAATTCATCAAGTCTCTTCTCGGGCAATGATAACGAGTCTCATCGTGGCTCTCTGGATATGGGTATTCGACCTGCTATGGCGAACAAGGAAGGCGAGAAACCAAGCCTTTCGTCACTTGGTCTCGTCAGTGCGGCTTCACGAATCGGTGTTTTCGTGGATGACGATCTGTTTGGCGATAACAACAAAGATCTCCCTGACGACGGTGATCCAGATGACGGGCCACCGCCTGACGACGAGGATGAAGTGCATGAAGCAGCACCAGGAGACCTTGGATTGGCAGAAGCCATCACTGCTCTCTCAAACGATATCGATCGCTTGGTGGCGCAGGAAGCGGTTGTGGAATCGTTGACGCGAAAGGCAGAGTTGACAAACAATACTGCCGAGCTGCGCATTCTTAGGAAGTCCAAAGCGTCTCTGCAGAGGGAGATCAGGCGCAAGGAGCTCCAACGGCAGCAGTACGTGATTCAGGAGAGCGACAACAGTCTCTACGGCCGCTCGACCATCAAAATCAAGTCCATCCAAGTGGGAAGAGAAGAAGATGGTCGGGAGTTTGCGCTCTACGTTATTGAAGTCCAGAGAAATGCTGGAGAGCAGATGCCTGCTGCGTCATGGGTGATTTCGCGGCGATACAGCGAGTTCCACGAACTTCACCAAAAGCTGCGGTCTCGATACCCGTCAGTGCGAAATCTTGACTTTCCTCGGCGGCGCATGGTGATGAAATTCCAGAGCGAGTTTCTACGCAAACGACGAACTGCCCTGCAGCAGTATCTACAAGACCTACTTCTCTTACCAGAAGTTTGCCGCAGCCGGGAACTCAGAGCCTTCCTTTCACAGAGCGTAATCACACAAGGTCAAGATATCTTGGATCGCGAAGACAAGAAAGACATGATGACTCGGTTGTATGATTCTGTTGCGGATGGAATGGATGACATCCTTGGAAATATTCCTGTTCTGGACCAGATATCTGAAGCTGGCCAGAACCTCATTGCAGCGGCTACTAACCAGCTCAACGCGGTTCCTCTCAATATTAACGAAGATACGTTTCCAGCCGCTGAAGCTGAGGCAGAGTTGAATGCATTTGAGAATAAGGAACTTGAACCGTTCATCAAACCGATCTGCGACATCTTTCTTGAGATTTTTGAGCTCAACAAGGGAAACAACTGGCTTCGTGGCAGAGCGGTAGTAGTTGTTCTGCAACAACTTCTTGGTGGTACGATTGAAAGAAAAGTGCGAGACAATGTCAAGATGCTTGTTCAAGACGAAAACATTCTCAAATACATTGCGTTGGTGCAAGATAGTCTATGGCCTGGAGGCCAGTTACAACGAGATCGCAAACTGCGAACAGCTGCCGAAAAGAAAAAGACACGGACCGAGGCGAGCTTGATGCTGGCCACATTGGTGCCAGATCTCGCAGGTAGTGTTGTTGGAAGAGTCAATGCTCAGACAGCCAGTCGTCGTATATTTGCAACGTTGAACAACTCGAGGTTGAAGTAAGTTCTTTAATTTCATCTCCAACTTGTGTATGAGCTCAACTAACCCATCTACAGTGCACACCTCGTATTTACTATGATTGATGAAATTGTCTCGGTCCTTTTCGAGGAACCGTAGGGTTATGGATAAAAGATCTTATTGTTCTTCTCCACAAAGCACATGATACAGGGCAAAGCACAGCGAGGCGTTGGGCGTCACTGACAAGGGAGTCAAGTTGGGCTGATACGACGATGATGATGATGCGGGATTGAGCGAAATGAATGACTTATGGTTTCGTAAATGAAGAAGCCTCTTTTTTTTTTTTTTGGAGGCTACTTGTTGTTATAGATATCCATTCCATGTGTAAGTTGCCGTTGACAGATGGCCATGAAGTAATAGTAATGACAATGGATGAATGAAGGATTCTTGTACGAGGTGATCAGATCACGCACGATTGGATCGTATTTTACATGTGAGTTGCCAGTCTAGGCAAACTACAGCTACAGTAACGTTGTGTTATGTAGGCTTTAATGCAAGCGAAAGCGTTCGCATGTGACGCTAGCGAAGCAGCTTCAGCGCCTGAGATAGCGGGATCCGGGGCACCTTCTCGATCTGACCATTCTGCCGTGTCCTGCCGCCTTTTGGCCCCAGCCTTTTTCGTCGCGTTTAGGCGAGTCCTACCTTGCCTTAGGTTAGTAACTTGCGCCCATGTTCTCTTTCTCCTCTCCACCAACGTCGCTTCTCATATCATCATCATCAAAGTCAATCCTCGTCCAAAACCGCCACCTTCTCAAACCCCCGCGTTTTGACTCTGACTCTTTTGTTGGTCCATCGCGTAACTGGCCGTGGACATTTAATCTGGAATATCCCTGGCTTTGATCCATATACGACTTTCTGCTTCTCCATCTGGATCCCTCTCTTGCTTGACCCGACGACGCTCCTCCCAACGGCAACATGACGGAGGTATCAGCCACCCGGCTGTACTTGGGAAACCTCCCTCGCAATGGTCCGGACTCATCGCCCTGACGCTCTCAGTCAAACCACTGACCTGCTGCCCAACAGCTACCAAATCCGATGTCGAGGCTCACTTCGCGACTCATGGTACCGGAGAAATCACCGAGGTTAAGCTCATGAATGGCTTCGGTTTCATCGAGTACAAGGACCCCATGGATGCCCGTGATGTTGTACCGGGTAAGTTATCCCCCCTCATCTTTTGTATTGCGACGCGCTTGCTAATGATCCATCTAGCCTTCCGTATGTCACCACCGTAGACTCCACCCCTCCTCCCTGGCTAACGTGCGACTTCGAAAGATGGCTCTGATTTCATGGGAGAACGACTCACTGTCCAGTTCGCCCGCGGTTCCCGGCATCGCGAGGGCGGTTTTGGCAACCATGAGCGCACCGCGCCGCGGCCTCGTCGAACCCCTCATCGAATGCAGATTACGGGACTTCCAAACGATACCTCTTGGCAGGTCTGTTCAATCCTCCCCGTTGCTCATCGCTGGATTTCCTGGACCCTCCCCTTGTGATTTGCGCGCATCTCTGGTTTTTCTGGTTTCGACCCATTGGTACTACACCGGGACTAGGTTTAGGGGACAACTTCCACGGACCCCTCCACCCCCTCTCCCGGTTTTGCTTCCTGGTTGTTGACTTGACGGACTGCACTATCATTTTGTGGATTACATGGACTTCCGGCGTTCCCCTTCCTGGACAGCAACTTACGTGGATTCTGGAAATAGGATCTCAAAGACTTTGCGCGTCAGTCTAGCTTGGACGTTGTCTATTCTGAAACTGGTCGCGACTCGAACGGCCGAGGGTGAGTAGTTGCTTGCGCGTTATCTGTCTTGGTGGCTAACATGGAACAGTTTCGTCGAATTCGAGACTGCAGCAGACCTTAGAACGGCTGTTGAGAAGCTCGACGGGCGTGAATTCAAGGGACAGCGAGTCCAATGCGTTGCTGACGTATGACAAGGAAGCCCCCTCTCCTTGTAAGAACTCAAGTCTGACATGACATTCTAGACTCAGCCGGACATGCCTCCTCGCAAGCGCGGTCGATCCCGCTCCCCAGGACGTCGACCTTATCCTCCTCCCATGGACGACTACGATCGGCGTGGCCCTCCCCGCGGATATAGCCCTCGCGGTGGTGGTGGTTACGGCTACCGAGATCGTAGTCCTCGTCGCGATTACTATGATGATCGCGCCCGTTATCGATCTCCTCCTCGCCGTCCCATGGAGGACTATCCTCCCCCTCCCCCTCGCGGCCGCTACGATGACCCCTATCGCCGCGACTACCCTCCTCCGCCCGATCCCTATGCCAATGGGCGACCTCCTTATGACCGACCTCCTCGAGATTTCCCTCCGCGAGAGGGCGGATACCCACGAGATGGTGGTTATCCCCGAGACTATGATCGTGGTGGACGCTACTGGTAAATCCATATCCCATTACCGCTTTGGGCGCTTGCTTGGCGGGACTGTCCTTGACCGACGGTGCTAGATCTACTCTCAACCGAATGCGCTAAATGGCGTGAAACATTGACGACCAGTCATGAGGTAGGAAGGGCAAGATTGAAACGATCAACAAGCAGATATGCGCAACAATGATTGACGACCGACTGGTGATATTCTCAACGAGCAACACAAGTGTGAGGGACATTAGGATGGCGTCAGGTGTAGGGCTGAGGATATTACGAGAGTTGACGGTTACCGGGAAAAGCCACGGGCGCACACGACTTGAATGTCTTGGGTAATATGAACTATAGTGTATGACTATGAGGAAGCCGTCGTGGGTGAGGGTTTGCTTATTTGCTTTTATTTTGTCTTATACTATAACCTGGAGGAAGATTTTGGGACCACTCACTAAGAGTCGTTACTTGCTAGGTAGTTTTTGCTTTTATCACAGAAAAGGGTCAAAATAATCCAACTTTTGATTTTGTATGTTCAAATTGACATGGCATTACTACTGCACAACGAGTGAACCTGATACTCGTGATTTACTTCGGACAACAACCCAACCATGTCGCCCCCGTATAGTACAAAAAGAAAGATGCCGGACCGAACAAATAACAGTGTGACGCGCTTTATAAGGGATTACGAAGTGTGTATAGATATGGTATCGGGTATTGTTGGGTTTTGGTATGTGTTCAAGATTAAGCAGTCTTCTTCCATTGGGTGTAGACACCGATGACGCTGCTCAAGGTACCAGTGAGACCGACAATGCCGTCATCGAGGAAGGAAACCCATCCGAGACCGGAGACAGGAACGAGGATATCGCAAAGGTCGCAGAGGAGTTGCTTCTTGGCGGCAGCGCGCTCACTGAGGCATATGTTAGTACTAAAGATAGGAAGGCAAATGAGCGCATGTGGAACTTACATGGAAATGGTCTTGCTCTCGACAACACCCTCACCCTCCTTCAGGTCAACCTTTGATGCGCGCACGCTCAGCTGTCGCAGAGTGTACAGCTGACCAATGATGCTAAAGGCGATACCAATAGCCCAGGATCTATAAGCCTCCTGCTGAAGGCGCTTGGCATGCTGCCACTTCCTGATACCGGCAGCATCAGGAATAGTGAGAGCATCGCAGGTCAGGTAACCAGCATAACCCAGCTGGCGACCGACCTGAGTGTACTTGAGGACGGGGTCGAGGGACTTGGAGTCGGAAGCGGTGGCAGCGGCCTTGTAGTGCTCGACGAACTTTCCGGCTCGGAAGACCTTTCGGAACAGGCCGAACTGCTTCTTGAGGGCGTTCCAAGGGGCGACCTTGTCGGGAGTTGCGTTTGTGCGGAGGAGATACCAGGCGTAGAAGCGGGCGAAGTACTGAAGAACTCGCATGAGCTTGTCGCGACCGAGGGTTGTGGCCATGTAGCGCAGGTAGTGCGCTACCGTGGGGTGGTAGACGAGAGCGTCAGCGACCATGATTGCGATGGTATCGAGTATAGGCAGGTAGAGAATAGGTGGTATGCGACAGTTGGAATATACAGAATTACGATTCACCAGTAAGAAACCAGCAATTACTGATGGGAAAAGGGAAGATGGAGATGGAGATGGAGATGCAAAAGTTAAGTTAAGTTTTACCAGGAACGGGTGAGGAAAAGCTGGGGAAAGGTAAGTAACGCGAATGGAGTCAAAGTGTCTGGAGTAAAGCAAGTCGAGATTGAACGTGGAGACGGAGACTTGACCGAGATGCCGAGGTCCGCCGCTCACGAGAGCGGGATAGTCCAAGGGAAGGGGGAATTGTAGCGAGAGAGATAGGGAGGGATAAGGAGATCTTGTGCAAAAGAATTGCCTTTTTGGGCATGGGAATAATTGCCGTTTACGTAGAAAATCGATAGTTTATACTGTTGCATCGGTATGCTATCCATTCAGTTATTGCTCAGTATTAAAGGGATGATGACCCTGCTAACTTTGTCAACCTCCATTACAGAGAAAGGGAGCATCAAAGTTGATGTCGACATCCGGCACATGTCCGAGGCTTCATCAGGAGAATACCAAACTTCGGGGTAGCTTGGCGCCAATTCTGGCAATGCATTTCAACCTCGGAGACTTTCCGTAAGAGATTGGGAATCACCCTCTCTCACTCTCTAACCTTGAGAGTTACAGCTGAACTGGCTGACAGCTGATAGAGAGAGGAAGCTCCCGGCTGACCGGATAACCTTTGATCCGACTCTGGTGTTCCGTAAGAGAAGAAGTCTAGGTTAGGGGGGGGCATGCATGCATGATACAATCACGTGCCAAAAGTCTGGAATCACCCCGCTCGACCCCCGCTTTCTCACCAAGGTAGCTCAACCATCTCATCAACTTTAACACGCAGTATCTCGATGAAAAATGGCTTCTGAAGAGCGCTCTTTTGGCTCAGAAATAAGCGGAAATCGCCAATTTAATCATGAATTTACTCCGGTCCAAAGAGCTGCAATAATGGCGGAGTTACGGGCCGGCAAATCTCAACGTACAGTTGCAGCTAACTTCAACACCACGCAAGGTACAATATCGAAGACCAAAAAACGCTGGGAAGAAGAGGAAATACTGCAATCTAGGGCACGAAAAGGGCGTCCTAAGAAACTTACGGCGCTGCAGATTGTAAGAATTAATTCATTTATTAATCGGCATCGTGAGATCACTTGGAATGACGTTCTTCTTGAGCTTGGTTTAGATGTCTCAATCCGTACCTTAAAACGACGTCTACAGAGCTATTGGCGCCGTAAATGGCGGTCAAAAAGACGGATTAAACTATCAGAAGAAGATGCAAAAGCCAGGCTTAAGCACTGTGAGTTTTGGCTCCATCATCTTGACGATTATATACAGGTAAGTCAGTTAAAAGTGAAGCTATTACCACTGACTTTGCCGTACAGATTTGCTTCAGTGACGAAGTTACTGTACAGAATGCACCGAACAACCCCGACGGCTGGGTCTTTCGCCGACCTAATGAGAGATATAGGAAGGACCTAGTTAACATTCAGTCACACGGAAAGGCTTGTCAGTCGGTCATGTTCTGGGGAGCCATTGCTGGAACTAATAGGTCATATATTATCCCTATGATAAGGGATCCGGCGGCCAAAAAAGGAGGTTATTCCAGCTGGTCATACAGGAAGGCTCTTACAGAAGGTCTCCTCCCTTTCCTCGATGAATTTGAGCTATTTCAGCAAGACAACGCCCGTGTGCATATCGCCAAAGCTACAATAGATTGGTTGCTTTTACACGGAATTATTCCAATTAATTGGCCGGCACATTCCCCTGATTTAAACCCAATTGAACATATCTGGAAGGCTTTAAAAGCTAAATTACGAAGGATTCATCCAGAATATATCAAATTAGGCAAAAGCGAGGCTCACAGGAAATTGCTGATTAAATGGATCCAAGAAGCGTGGGAGGCCTTGCCGGACCACCTGATTTTGAAGCTCACGAAGTCTGCCCAAAACAGGCTTCGCGCTTGTATGCGCGCGCGTGGTTGGTATACAAAGTATTGATCTCCTGATTCAGGGCTTTAAAATGATATATAAATGAAGCTATCACGATAATTCCCTCTATTTCAATTGCAATGTGAAGTCCGGCGGTGAGATCGAGGGTGCTGTTGGGGGTGCGGGGTGATTCCAGACTTTTGGCCTGACATTTTATAAGTCGAGTCGAGTCGAGTCGAGACTCACTCATTCAATCAATTGCCTCATAACCCCAAATCAAGGAATGAACAAGGTATGAGATAAGGCATTTGGAGTTCCCAATTTTCCATCCTCATAACTCTCCCCCCAAACCCACAATGAGCATATCACTCGGTGTTTCTACTGAAGATCTTTTCAGCGTCGAGGTTCAAAACCCCCGCTTAAACGTCAATATGAGCGAGCCACCCCCACCGGGACAGCCTGGCAGGGCCTGGAAATAGAGGGTCTCTCAGTGGCTGTGACGACAACCAACAAGAGAAATCGTGATGCTCCTCGGGGAACAACCCCCGAAGTCTACCTCCAACTTCGACCGCTGTAAATTGTGGGGGAAGAAGTCGGAGTTGGAGACCCCGGGAAATCCTCTTGAGCCGCTTCCCCTCGGCCGGCAAGAGCACCAATTCCCTTCGGGAGCCCGCTATCAAAGGTCACGATGGCCCATGACATTCCGATATGATGCGCCCCCAATGGAGCTTTTACGTATCATGGTTGGGCCTTTCACTCTCCAGAGTCTCAGAGTCTCGGTCATGTTGTTGCGGGTTGAGTCTCTCGCGGATGGGGCCGTTGATAACCCCAGTCGGTTAATGAAAACGTATGTACCTAATAATGAATGAATGGATATCATTGATCGTCATATCCGTAAATTGTCGTCAAGACACGGACGCGGTATCCGTAACGTAGAAGTCTATTCCTTTACATAACTGGTCCCGTTTCCCCAATATTCGTCGCGTGCTTCTCTCTTTTCTTCCTCTCTCTTCTTCTTTCATCTTTCTCTCTCACGATACCCTCATACTATTCCCATCATAACTACCTTCTTGTCTCTGTCGGCTTAAACCTTCTCCCGGTCTAAGTCAAGTCAAGGCCGCTTCTCCAACTGCCCCTCCCGACGATCAACTTCTCCTCCTTCATACCTATCCTCCCCTCACAAACACATTCACAATGGCTACTACAAACAGCGGACAAGAAACCGAAAAGGTCAACACTAACATTGTTACCCTCACCCGCTTCCTCACTGAGGAGCAGGCCAAGCATCCAGAGGCCACTGGTGACTTCACGTACGTCGTCCCTTGTGACCTCAAGTTCATGATACCCGGCTAACAACGGAAATCTCAGTCTATTGTGTCACGCTCTCCAGTTCTCTTTCAAGTCAATTGCCTACTACATTCGACGCGCTACCCTAGTCAACCTCACCGGTCTGGCTGGTTCTTCCAACATCACCGGCGACGACCAGAAGAAGCTCGATGTCATCTCCAACGACCTCTTCATTGAGGCCATGCGCTCATCAGGCAAGTGTGCGCTCCTCGTCTCTGAGGAGGAGGACGAGATCATCTACTTCAAGGATGCTCATGACGCTCACTACGCTGTCGCTTGCGATCCCATTGACGGATCTTCCAACTTGGACGCCGGTGTCTCAGTCGGTACCATTTTCGCTATTCACAAGCTCCCTGAGGGCTCCAAGGGTGTCAAGGAGGATATCCTGAAGCCCGGTACTGAGCTGCTCGCTGCTGGTTTCACCATGTACGGCGCCTCTGCTCAGCTTGTCATCACCATGCGCGGTGGAACCGTCAACGGTTTCACTCTAGACAACGGTATCGGCGAGTTCATTCTGTCTCACCCCGACATGCGCCTCCCCAAGTCGCGCGCCATCTACTCCGCCAACGAGGGTAACTCTTTGTACTGGGAGGACAAGACCATCAACTACTTCAACTCTCTAAAGCAAGCTCAAGCCGACGGCAAGCCTTACAGCTCACGATACATCGGTTCCATGGTTGCCGATGCTTACCGAACTCTCCTCTACGGAGGTATCTTTGCTTACCCCGCCGACAAGAAGAGCCCCAAGGGCAAGCTCCGTATCCTGTACGAGTGCGCGCCCATGGCTCTCATCTTTGAGAATGGTACGTCAATTGAATTTTAGTGATTAACACTTTACTAACTATGCTCAGCTGGTGGTCAAGCTGTCGACAGCAAGATGAACCGTATGCTCGAGGTGGTGCCCGAGCACATCCACGACAAGGCCGGTATCTTCATGGGTAGTTACGACGAGGTCGAGAAGGTGAAGAAGTTCCACAACTAAGGGGGGAACAAAGAGAATGGCGCTTTGGCATGGGATTATGAAATCAGTTAAATATCGAAAAGCAAACCTCATGAGTGAATGAGCATTTTAATGATGAATTTATCATATCTTCCATTTTTCTAAGCATCATGCAGAGTGTCGTCATGATGAGAAGTCATGATCGTGAGCCATCATGGAGGCGGTTTAACTGGGGACGTCACGCCACCTCGACTGTCCCATTAGAATGAGCTACAGCGTCTTCTTTGGCCTCTCTTCATGGGTTTTAAATAGTTATATGATCACGGCCTTGTCAACTCAAGCTGGTATAGAGTACTAGGTACCTTATCTTGGTAAACAATCGTCCTACGAAAACTAGTCGCTATTCCTCTCCACAATGTCGGACTCTAGGTCGTATAATTGCTCCGACACCGGTATCTTCCTAATAGACTGAGCGCTGATTGCTCAGCCGTCATTAAGCTGCATTATAGATATGTTCGATTCTAAGTGTAGCTTGAGATCTCTCTCTACTTTCTTGGTCATGGCCATCTCATCATTCTCTTTCATTTCTTGTTCACATAGTTTTATGGCTTTCTTTAAGATGTTAGATTTGTATCTGTTCGATATACAAACTCACCAGGTCTGATAAAAGAGTTAGAAGCTGCCTTGAGGTATGAAACGACTTGGTACCTTTGATCCCGGGGCGAAAAACAGATTATTACAGAGCTTACTCAATTTGTAAATTGATTTAAGCTTCTTAACTTGTGTCCTGAATATCTATGTTCCTGAAGAACACGCTCTCATAAATTCCTGCATTGCTTGGGCCCAAAAAGAATTGAATACTGTCTTTATAGCAAAGACGATAACGCAACCGACACTCCGAGAGGGCTGTGGCTGTGATTCTAAAGAAGACAAATGGGTTGGGGAATTCATATTCAACTCCAGTGACTTCCTACTTGGCGCTGTGAGTCTTTTGAGCTACAGACGTCCAATATCCAGTATCCAGCTATTCAAGTTCGTAAACGAATGAGTTGGCTCAACTTTACGCCAACTTATTGCGACACTGCATTTGGAAATCTATATTATTTGATTACTGACTACATGCTCTTGGATACCTGCCTCTCAAAATGCAACGGCTCCTTCGCATAACTCTCCCATACCCTGAGATAGCACCCATTTACGGCGAGGAATACTTGTATCCAAATTGCTCCTTAGCCTTGTCAACAACCTCCTTAAGCTCTGCACGTTTCCTCATCGTCTCTTCATCTATAGGATCTAATCCTGTCGGTTTGTCTTTACCACTCGGAAGTAACAAGCCCCGCTTCACAGCAGGCCTCTCAAGTATACGAGCAAGCCATGCTTTAACATTCGGGAACTGATCATACGAAATTGTTGTGCCTGGCAGGCGATCTGTCCAGCCGATCAGGGCGATATCTGCGATGGAGTAGCGACCTTTACCGGGTCCAACGATGTAGTCTCGATCTGAGAGACGCTTATCGAGGACCCCAAAGAGACGCTCTGTCTCGCCGACGTAACGCTGTATAGCGTATGGGATTTCTGGCTTGACACCAATGAAATGGAACGCTTGTCCTTCCCTGCTGAAGTGTAAGTGTACCGCCTTGATATTGATGCTCATGACTTACATAGGCCCAATTCCACCATGCTGCCAACCAACCCACGACTCGGCACGAGTATAGTCATCGTCGTCAATCTTGAATGATAACTTATTCTCTGAATCGTATTTCCTTGTCAAATAGCTTAGTATCGCATTGCCTTCGAAGACAGCGAGATCATTGTTGTCATGGTCAACAAGAACAGGGATACGGCCATTGGGGTTGATGGCAGTGAACCAAGGCTCCTTTTGAACATTGAGTCCAATGTCGATGCTTTGTATGGTGTAGTCTAATCCATACGCATCGCGGAGCTCTTCAAGAAGGATATGGGCTTTGACGCCGTTGGGTGTACCCCAGCTGAGGAGCTCAATGCCCTTGGAGGCGATGAGGCCAGTCGGTCGAGCCATTGAGTAGCTGCGTTTAGGAATTATGGAAGCAGATATGAGTGGGTAATTGAAGCCTTGAGAAAGCTGTGATCTACAAGATAGAGTAGAACGAAAGGAGAGAGACATATATGGTAGTTTTATGGTCGAGCGCATCGTCATTGAGCGGTGGAGGGACGCCATTTTGCAGTATGGTTACCAATATCGTGACTCCGGAACCGACAAATCATCAATTGGTCATTGGCTCTTCAGAGTTCGCACTTCTTCTCTCGCAATGAGTTAGGCGTGCTGCACGATGTTGTCTAGTCTGGAGTTTAGAATGTTTACTCATCCACGAAGCTTTGTAATCTTGATTACCCTATAATGTGGAATCACCCAAACGCGGAGACGTTTTTCGACTGTCCTGCATTTCAAAGCACAGCTAACGCAACCTCCGCGGAATGAATGCCCTCATGGTCCAGCCATGTCCAGAAGAAACGTTTGGCCTGTGGCAATGATAAAGTAATTCCATATTGTTGTTTGACTGCTGCCAATGATTGAGTTGCAAGTAATCGGCA
Source organism: Fusarium oxysporum f. sp. lycopersici 4287 (assembly GCF_000149955.1). Taxonomy (NCBI): domain Eukaryota; kingdom Fungi; phylum Ascomycota; class Sordariomycetes; order Hypocreales; family Nectriaceae; genus Fusarium; species Fusarium oxysporum. The sequence goes on from NC_030987.1 coordinate 1,101,864, forward strand.
CATCCAGTTCCTCAGGGGCGCTGAACAGATGGCCAAAGAACCAGCTGCTGTATGCACCCTCAGACATTCTGAACTTGCCCACAAACATCCTCTCTCAACTTATTTGTCATTCTAGTCAAATCTTGCATGAAACAACTAACAAAAGCATCGACACCAAAACACAATGAGGGGGGCAACCGCGCGGTAAACGACAGAATACGCCTCGCACGTTTCGATTCGACATTAGCCCCATGATCATGGTGCAATACGCAAGAAATGTCAAGGGATCGACCCGTTGTTTCTCATCAGATCCTCACGAATATTGTTCAGGGTAGGTCCCAGATCAACGGTTGAGCTGCGCACGGGTGGAATAGTTTCATGTAAATGAGAGGTTCCTCAGTGGATACAAGAGGAAACTACAGTAGCACCAACAAATACGCAGCAAAGATGTTTATGGTATTTCGTGTAAAGTATGTTGGATTGTCGTCGCAACCGTAACCCTGCGGTTGATCCTCCGATCCTTCTCGTGGTGGAGTTGGGGTTGGGCTGTGAGTTGATGAGTTAAGGGTCCCCTTTTGATCGTCGTGAGCTTTACCCCAAGAGATATCTAGACGCCCGCGACAGTTCCTCTGACAGAATACACTCCCCATAGATGAGAGCCTGGAATCAACAATCTAGGACTTTTTTGAGTCTCGAGAATAACACTTGACGAGTCGTCATCAGTGCCTCAATCACAATACGATGAATGCAATGTTGCATTCAACTCGTAACTAATCAGATGTAGACTCAACGCCCAGAGCATAGAAGCACCTACGTCACTATCATGAGGTACCAGCAGCCAGCAACCAGCGTCAAATTGGGTTCTGACTTGTTTGGTCTGCGGAGCGCCCGCCTCAAAGCCAAGTTTCCCCTTCCCCACCTACGAAAACGAACGAGGCCACTCAGCCTTGGAGCTGACGCCTGATGATACTGTAGGTACTGCACCCTTGGAACCGGTAGCCAATGCTCTTTGAGCATGGCCCTGCAAGTCTGAGTTCCCTGGGAATAACACAAACACCACAGCCCTTACCTCGATATCCTGTCCAGCCTATTTACCCGCTCTGACTTACACTGAACTGACTTCATCACCCATTGGGGGCCATGCAGTACAGAACTCTACAGCACCTACAGTGAATCATCCTAGGCGAGGTGATCCAAGACCCAGAAAGCAGGGAAAACACGGTCTCAGAAGCCAGGTTTTTGATCGACCGCTGAGAAAATCCCCGACAGGCTCGCGCTTAGATCTGTGATGTGACGTCTTTTCATGCCGCAGGGTCCTTAACTCCAGCTCCCATATCTAAACTCCATTCAAACGGTTTCCCCTCCCTTGATGATGTCTTCAAACTTGTTCTTTCCAGAAGGGGCACGACAAAGATGGACACAGACGCAGACATGGGGAATATCTGCACGTTTGAAGGATTCAAGCCGCTGATGTAGTTTTGCTTGGACTTGGACGCAGACTTGGAACTTGGCTCTTCACCAACATGTCTCGCAGCGGCTGGTTTCACCCCAAAAGAGTAATCCATACGAAGTTAGCTGCCAAGGGTTCTCTACTCACCATAGCGGACTACCCTTCGTCCTTCTCGTCCTGCCTAAGCTCTGAAACCTCAGTGTAAAGGCACTCTGACCAACATGTGCTCAGTGACATGAACTGTCGTCCCCGAGTTCCCAGTCCAATCTCATGGTCACCTTCGCCTATTGAACTACACTCAGATTAGCTGTTCAAACCATCGGAGATCGCCAAGTAGTACCTTGGTTGTCGGACTAGCCAGCCTACGTACCGAACGCATTGTCGTGGCTTCGGCTGGCGGCACCGCTAAGATCCGTCTCTGAGCCGTAGGCGTGGAGTTAATATCCATCACAAAGCGGCCGGTCTGTGGAGTGAGCGAGCGAGTTTCGATTCGTCAATTGCGTATTCGTCGTAGAGGATATGGAGTTGTCGTATTGAGAATACTGTTAGTGATCAGTGGCAAATAGTGAGTTCAAATAAGGCTCGCTGGTTCAAAACGCTCGAAACCTTAGGGTTCCATGGCGCCGACAAAAGCTCCTGGCACTAAATTTTGGTCAACAACGTCTGAAGAAGTCATTTCAAAGATTCAGATTGGTAATCCAACCCCAAAGATCATCAAGACATGTGATGAAACGGCATTACAAAGAATGTCAGGCACTTCTGGGGGCTGCTTCGCTGTTATCCAGCCCTGTTTGTATTCAGCTTAGACGGGAATAAGTCACCTTTCACGCCCACCTGTCATTGCATCGCAGAGACATTCGATATGTCGCCATTCTTGGGGAAGCGGAACCGTCGTGAAAATGCCACAGGATAAAGATAGAAAAAGCGGAATCACGCGATGGGAAAGTCAATCTGTACTGCAGAGCACAGTAGCGGCGCCAGGCGTGGAGGCGCAAGATAACCTTTCGTGCGAGATGTAGTAACTGCAAAGGGCAAGATGTGAATCATAACGAGTATGCCTCATCGGTCAAAGCCGAAGGGGGACCAAAGAATGAGGGAATCGTGTGCAACATACACAACGAGGCAGAATAATGAGAGCGAATGTGAGAATTGAGAGGAATACGGGGTCGAGCTGAGTACGAGCATGATGAATAGGAGAAGAGTGTTATGATTCAAGGTGTTGCGATGTCATGTTAACTCATACAACGTTAAATTGCTAGTATACAGAAACGGTATCAAGATTCGAAGGTTCAGGGGGATTAGCAGTAGTGAGCATGGACAAAGTCCCCTGAGGCTGAGGCTGAAACTGGTGATGCTGTTAACAGGTTTCTATTATGACGATTCCATTGTTGATGAAGCTATCCATGACAGTTGAATACCCAGGTACTGTATGCACAATGATGTGTGAATGTGAGTGTGAGGGGCGTCTAGACTCTAGGCTGCCGTCAATTCAGTGATTATCCGCTAGTTACAGCCTCAATTATGACTGAATGAATGAACTGGATGTACCAGCCTGTCGGCTACCACTCGGCGAGATTCCCATGCAGCCGTTTGTGGATGTGCTTGTGTGTGGTTGTGCCGCATTCGAAATGTCGATGTGAAGAAACAAAAAAAAAAAGGCACACTTCTTGATCTGGATCTCAAGACCACCCCCGGTCTCCCCTGGTCCTCCGCCTTTTCATCACTGCAAAACGCTCTCTCCCACGTTAAACTGGCGGACACTGGCACCCCTGTTCGCTTCCCCACTTGGATCACAGGGCGGGGATGATCGAAGCAGGGGGCCAACCGTACGTACCTCTATCTTTAGTCCATCCTTGACCTGAGGCGCAGGGAATCCAATTTGTTAGGGACACCAGCCTCAAGCCAAAAGACATGCACCTCTTTCCTAATGAGGGTGCCATGTTGCGCTCTACCTGTACCAAGAAAACGTGGCGGAGTAGCTCTCTCATCAGTCTCCCCGTCTCCGGCTCCGACTCCAAGGAATAGGCCATGAGGCAACAAGGTATTCCAGGACCCAACGCTGTTAATGGAAAATCAGAGTTTCCGTTTCCCGTTCCCGTCGAAATTCTTTCCATTCTCGCTCTAGTGCCTTGTTCTCGCTCGGCGATTGGGTTTGACTTTGGGTTTGCGTTTGGCTTCTTTTTGCGAATGGAATCACTAGAGCTGTGCAAAATACTGCTGCCTACCGGGGCGCAACCCCAGACAAGAAGGCCGTTAACCTTATGACGCCAATCGCATTTCTCGATCAGCAAATCAATCGCGACAACGTGACTCTAATTGTACATTTGCTCTGCATTTACATGCCAGCCACCGGAGTAGCACTGCATTTCGCTTCGCTACTGTACTGTACTGTACGGTACAGTCAAAGAAAGCTACGACGATAGGAGCAACAACATATTGCCTATTCTGTAGCGTAGTGTTTATTTCCTACAAGGTAGCAGTAGCACTCTGCGCTGTCTTGAGATGGGATGTTGATCGCTGCAATGCACTGCCGTATTTCCCAAATTAAACCCGAGTCTGATCCCAGCGAATCGCCGATAACACAAGGTAAGGTGGTGATGATGAACTGTCCCAGGCCAGGCCAGGCACGGGCTACGGGTACAGCACGCAGCCTAACCCAGCATCGCAGCGTAGTGTCGTAGTAGGGGAGAACAAGGTTGCAAGATTGCACTCGTGGGCTTCGCCTTGTGGTTGCGGCGGCACAGCAGGTTACTGTACCCAGAGACCCTGTCTTTCTAACTCTAAGAGCATGGGTTCACTTCCATCGGGAGGATCCGCATCCGCGAGTCTGAAGCCAAGACAAAGTAAACAAGGGGGCAGGTAATTTAATTTCATTTTTCTATTGTCGGGTTGCTCTTTTCAGTCTTGACAGCGGAGCAGAATTCATCCATGGATATGTCCATCGAGTTGGGAATCAACAGTGGGAACTTGGCTACAACCGCCCCCGCCCCTTGAAGAAACAAGACCATGCCTTTGTTGTAGATGCGTACACTTGACCAATCATACTGAGGATCCACCTCTCATCTTGCTCCCGCCCGTTCAGCCCTACCGCTCGAGGTCACCCCACCCCTGTCCTAGTCTTGTCTTTTGCTGCTCTCCTGCAATGGACGCTTCACAAGCCCACGCCCCCTCAGTAAAAATCTCCACACAAGTTCAGTGCTCTAGCAGTGACCAAATCCACTGAAGCTGAGCAGAGCTATCTTAGTGCTCATGTCTCTCGGCACTTGGGGGCTTCATTCTCATCCTCACATTCAATCTAGAACTCTTGGGGAATATTGGCAACAAGCAACATATTCGTCATCGTGAGACACCTGACGTCTCGCCAAGGTAGACCCTGCCGCTGTAGATACCTTAGTGAAAAGATGCGGCTACTCTCTGTTCGGGGAGTGTCGCATGCAACCACGGGCATCACCAAGACCAAAAGACGCAATCTGCTCGGACGGCTTCGCTTGGTCAACCGGCCTCGCCGAAGCCTTATTTCTTAGAGCTTCACCGCTGAGCAAAGATACCCTTCCCCTCATCAACTGCAGCCCTACGAGGAGACTTGTTAGAGTCTGACTGTCATCAAACGGCGGAGCTCCAATTCATCTCCCTAACTCTCATCTCCGCAATTTTCGCAACCACAGCCAACGGATGCCATACCACATGTTGATCATGGTCTTGGGCTTGTGTCTCGATTGCATTTGCATCTGCATCTGCGTCTTCAGCCCACGGAGGAGATGCACTGATTTGGAAATGGCGGACCGAGCACACAGAGCACAAGCTGTCTTGTCAGGCAGCCTTGTAGTGTACCTTGTGCCTGTCTCTCTCTATCTGTACTGTTACCTGTGCTTCAACCAATCACTCACTCACTGTTGGTTACTGCTCATTCCAGCTCCGATGCAGTGGACCAGCCCTTTTTTATCGTTCTGAGCTACCCGCTGTGTCTTGCATCCCAGTCATCACCTTGAACTGTCGCTCGGTAACACGGCGCATCTCTCATCTTCTGATCAACGACTGACCACGCAATGGCAATGGCGATGCCTCGAATGGAATCTCCCATTGGAGTATTCTCTTTCGAGCATTTTGCCTTTCTTGATAGTCCGGACTTAAACAAGTTAATTACGTACACATGATCGGACTTAACAGCCATCACGACATGAAAGGGTACAGTGCTGCGCTACGTTTCAAGGCGTTCGAGCCATGTACCTTTGAATTTAACCCAGATTTCTAAACGCGTGTGTCGCATCGCATCGCATCCATCCGCTGCGCTGGCGTACGCCCCCTGGTTAACCCGGCAAGTTATTTGCCCATTTCTCATTTTTGGACCCCAAAAACGTTTCCCCTTGCTAGCGGCCGACGCTGGCTCTTAATAACCACACCCCACAGCCCTCGCAAATGCCCCTCCCGTCCCCTTCATCTTTCTGGCAGTTGATTGCGGGCGTGCGTGCTGGTGCTGCCAATCATTTCCTACCAGGGGAAACAGGCGTGCCTATCGCGTATTTTTGCTGCTCAGGTTTCAAGCTATCAGATACGCCAGAGCTACCCGAGCTACTCAGGAAACGAAGCGGGAATGAATGAATCAAAGCTCGGACACTACGGTACCATCTGGCTTGACTTGTCTCGTCTTGGACTTCACCCTAATGATGAATGACATGGGCTGCGATTGTTGCGTTGTGACTCAGTTCGGGGACCTCGTCTAAATGGCCTGTTGGGGTTTGGGCAACGAGTCGCGACGAATCTGCAACTCGAGTCTCAATGTCTTGCTTCACGTGAAAGAAAAGAAAAGGAGAGCAGAGATGCAGGGACATCTATCTTTACTCCACAAGCACGCAGCCGCAGGGATCTTGTCGTGGCTTACTACTCCATCAAGCCAAGTCTCAATCTCAGTCTCACTTGGGGAGTGAGCTTTGATACTGATTCAATGAATGATACTCATGGTCTTGCGGTATCTCCATCGCTAAACCCATCAGGTAGCCAAAGTATATCGTCCAGATGGAGTTCTCGGAGACTTTGATTCACGCGTGAGCTTTCATCTCGGGAGAAAAAGTGTCCGCTCCATTCTGGTAATGGCAGTGCCAGTGCTAGGCTCTAGCTTGGGCTCTAGACAGGAAGCTAGTGCCAGCAAAAAGTCTCCGCGCAGGCTCTATTCCCAGTATGTACTGGTGCCAGGACCCAAGCCAACACACCCCCAAAGCAAAGCCGTGAGCAGTGAGTGAGAAAATGGGATGGATCCCCAGAATGCCGTCCAGTGGCTTGGGGCCTTGGGGAGAGTGAGAACCTTAAACCTACCCTCGTCGACGGGAGACGACATGATGGTACCGAGGAAGTGGTGCAGCATGCTCATGTAAGACGATATCTTTGGTGGTGATATTTGGATGTGAAGAACCAAAAAAAGATCCTCGCAGAGAATGGCTCCGTTGAGTATAGACAAATGACAAATACAAAGTCAACATTAGACTGAGCTAGCTTCATTTAATGGGCCAATTGATAAAGCGGGAATCCGTTCGCCGACCCTGAGCCGCATAGTCGTGCCGCAAGCCGGCCGTAGGAGGTCCGTAGGTTGAGGTAGAGAGCTAGACCAGAGAGTCAAAGACGCACGGCAACGGAATCAACAAATGATGAAAACATGTGGGCTTGGATTGCTCTGATGGTCCTTGTCTTGCCAAATAATCATCGTTGTTTCAATTTCAGCCGTGATTCACCTCCAATTGATTTCAGAGATACCAGAAATGCCTGGTTGTATGCCTCGTCTGGCGTGCATGGTCCGCTACGGCTTCGCCGAAAACCCGTGCCTTGAGTTAGTTGACGCGCAGGTCAATATGCGCCCGTGATGCATGGTCCCCGATTATCTCGGTCAACTTTGTATCTGATGCCAGCGATAGCTTTTTCGGATTGACGTCAACGAAAACAAAAAATAACCAGCAAAATCTTATTTTGTATAGTTGAGTTAGCTTAGTCTTGTTTCTATCATTTAGACGAGGGTATATTGGAGAAACACGGATTTTGCGGCTTCACAGTGAGCCCAAATCCGCAAAGTCCGCGACGAATCAGAACTACTTTTTATGATGAACGCTTTGATAATGTGCTCACATTATGGTCCCCGAAGAGAGCTTGTCCTTTTTTATTTTTTATTTTTTTTATTTTTTTTTTAAGGCTTGATACCTTAGTTATGATCGACAGCTACCGAGCAAGCAAGCTTAGGTAGCTTTTGGTGAGCTTAGAGCTTAGAGTTTCGCCAACATAGCGTAGCAGTCAAAGCAAGGTAGTCCCAGTGATCTGGCTCAGGGCGCAGCGGCCGCCTCTGGCCCCCAAGGATCCTTTGTCTTATCAACCTGATTTCGGTGTAATATAAGATATTGAGGACCTGGCAAGCTACCCCTGACTAGCTTCCGAGCATCCGACCTCCGTACCCACCTGCGAATAGCACTACGACTGCCACTACCGGTACTGAGAAACGTTATGAGGACATCGGGATGACAGAGGGGGCAGCACCCATTCATGGCTTGACACTCTCTTCCGGTTGGAGGACACTCAATCAAGCGCCCAACTTGTCATCTCGTAGGGCTGGGTAGATCCTATCCAATCGACAACAGGGGGGCAGTCTTCACCCCCCGTGCTCTATGATTGCCATCCATCTGGTACACTGCTTGATAAGCACACAAACTGTCGGTCTCGCAAAGGATTGGACAAGAGCCGCCGTCCAAGGGGTTATATCAAATGCTGAGCCTGAGCCTTATTAGGGAGTGCCGTCTTCAGTTGAATGCAACCCCACGCATCACCCGTGATGTTGATCAACAAGAGGGTGGTTGTTCTGACCAAAATGGCGGGTGATGGATAACGGATAACGGGCGGTGCCACGTACATGCCTACAGCACATGCAACCATTGTCTCAACCACAATCATATCCATGCAGCCTCAGGGGGCAGAAGCATAGCAGCCTGGCAATACTGCGGCTTCATTGGATAGACGCTTCTCCTTTTGAAGTTGCAAGGCGAAGCAGATGGGCCCAGAGATTTGGACCATGCATTTCGACGAATATGCCCAGATTGGGAAACAGGACCAAAGTCCCGTCAAGAGGGGACCCTTTGTGCTGCTAGCATATGCATTCATCTGCGCGTGCGTCTAGCGGCAGTTTCAGCCATCATCGGCGGTCCAGAGTCGAGACTCTCTGTCTCGAAATATCTCATGTTATTTGTTGGGCACTGATGATCCAAGGACTGTCGTTGGGTTGCAGGGATCCTCACAATCGGATAATCACTATCGTTTGAGGAATCAAGTTTCGATGGATTAGATGATATGCTACGTTGATCCAATGTGAAAAAAAGTGTGCAGCGCAGTGCATTGCATGGGGCACAGAGCCATGGCTGAGGTGGTCCCGACTGTGAGGTGTAAGGCTGAGTGTCCATGGATCCAATCCAATCCAATCCAAAGGATGGAGGTTACTTCCGGCAAATTGCTGTAGGCATGCAAGTGCCTGCCCACATACCGAACTGCTGCTGGTGTAACTCTACCAAGCATGAGGGAGGATCAATTACTGATTTCCTAATCCATCGATCTGATGATATGTTTTATGGAGCATTTAACCACACGTCGTCTATCTAATCATGCATGTCCTTGATTCTGTTGTGTTGCGTTGCTAAATCCTAGTGCAATCCTTCCCCATGAGGTCCGATGGACAATAGATGGATATCCGTAGGCGTAGGTGTAGGCGGGGAATAAACATAAAAATTCAAGACATACCGCGCGGGAATAGAGCAAAGGCCTATTCCTGGTCAGTGCCACTAACCTTAGCACCACAGCGTGGATCACTAAATCGACTGATTTCCCACCTTGTGGGGGAACGAGCCTGGGTTTGCTATTGGCTAGCTAAGTTACCTAGTAAATAGAATTCGCACGGGAAATGATAGACGGATCGGGATATGGGGACGTGTCAGAAAGTCTAGACATTCTGACAGACGAGCCGGCCTAACGTTATGCTGCGCTGAAGGATTTGTTTGAAAGTGCTGCGCAAACGCAACTCATTAACATACAGGGGTTTAAGGGAAAACATATCCGCCTATGGTGGTGATATCTTCTATTGTGGCAGGGCGTGTAATAATCCCTCAGTGAAGAGGCGATGAGGATATTTTTGACATAGATCATTGCTCGAAAGTTACAGGGCACGTTGACAGCTAAGCTATGTGAGGCAGTTGGAATCCCCAGCCATCCATGTGTGTATGTAAGTTGATAGCCGGAACGGCATCCCGTATGTGAGTTGTAAGGTGGTTACATGTGAGGATTGAGTTGTGTCGAGACTAAACGGATTCACTGATCAAGACATGAGAATCACGAAGAGGAGGTGGCAAATTCGCTTGCATCAGCACTCGCGGATATCATCTTGCCTGCCTGTCGTGAATCGGTGCATATCCGAGCTCGGCCGTTGAAGCTATCTTGATTTTATCCTGAAGCTAGATGCGGCACAGCAACAAACTAGAACCCACGAACCCGCCTTCTACAAACGGCACTCGGGGATCCATTCAACGGTCTCGCCGCCATCATCTCGGAAATTTACTCGTTCTGTTCTGTTTCTGTTCCTATTCTCAATCAACGGTCTAGGAGCAAGGGCCGTTATTGCGTGCGTGTGTGCCATTCAAAAGCTCGAGCCATATAATTCCTAGCCCGCGGCGCTGCTTTCACAGTCCCCGCCCACCACTCAGGCTTCGCCATGGCACCCCCAAAAGCAAAGAAAAAGAGCAGTTGAAACGTTGCGACAGCCTAAGGAAATTTGAGTGCGGCTGAGGATCCAATCAAGTGGCCTGGTCGTCCCTCTTGTTTGTGCGACGGCTCAACTGACAACCCCGAAAGTTTATCGCGCTTGACAGCTGGCCAGTGTAGCCAATCACAATTGGGTGGGCGCGAGCAGTAAGGACAGGGGTTGTTGAATAAGTCTGCGCCGCACTTTTGTGACAGCAATGCCCTCTGCTAGAATCACTCTCGCGCTTGTTTCGTGAGTCTACGGCTCAACTCGACTCGACTTGACTTGACTTGATGCAAGGATTCACATCCCGACTCTATCTCGGACTCTCTCGTAGCAGAGTAGTCCGATGTCTTTTTCACGGCTCCTTCCATGAAACCCACTCTGCTACTCTGCCACTCTGGCTGTTGGGTCATTTCGGGATAACGATTAACCATAATTCAAGGTAGACGATATCCGTAACAACGGGCGCAACCCAACGCTGAGCATTGTTGACGTCTTCTGACATCTTCTGACGACGGACTCGAGAATGCTGTACTTGATTCAATTCTACCGCACGGGTAATAGTAAAAGGGGCTCATGTTAGATCGTGTCGACGCCGCTCTGCCGAGCCCTGGGCACCACCTACGTACTTAGTTATGGCACATTCCGCGGAGCCGGAACTCTCCATGCACGGAGCCGGTGATTTCCTTTTACGGTCTCTACACGGAGAAGGTCAGTTAGCTCCCATCTATATCCGTGATGGAACCCTGAGAGCAAATGACGAGAGGCTTCACGTCAACGCAGCCCTTTCATCATGAGGATTTTTAAGACCAGAAAGGTGCTTAGAATAGCGCTATAGCTACAGACAGACAATTCAACCAGACCGCTTGTTCATGCGTCGTGGATACGTTGGATTTTTAGTGTATTTGAAATTATCTTCAAAGGAGGAGACAGTCCGTGTAAGTGAGCGGCACAATTTCGCCGCAGATAACTCCAACTCCAACTCTCGGCGGGGGTAATCCAAAGAAGAAGGTTGATCGACAATGCTTCTTGTGTCACCCGCTCAACTGGTAACGGGCGCGATTAGAAAACCATGATCAAAAAGATAAGCGCCAGATCACCAACAGTTGAAGCGGATGTGGTATTGTCATCGAGCATATCGCGCCTCTGGCAGCCCATGAGATGCCATGTGTTGGATGTGTATGTGGTGTGCGTGCTACCATGGGATCCATCGTCGCAACCTCAGGGCGCAAAGTCTCAGAGGATTCTGGCAAAGCAGGGTAATTTGCCCTGTTGCTGCAAGACGGGTACACAAGCCGAAGGCCTGCCTCGCTACGACTTGTCCTGTGCACTGGACAAAACAACAAGGTTCAGGGACAAGTTGCACATCATTACAGGCAAAATAGCTCAAAGGGGGTTAGTCCGGGCCTCCTCTCTACAGGACCATTAACGAAAGTCAATCTGTGCTAATGGGTCGTCAACGACGTAGGCAAAGGAATTGATGGAACGTCGATCCTCAGGTAGCCCCCAAGAGAATTTCCAAATAAACAAGTTATTCCATGGCGTAGGGTACTGTACTGTATTTCACCCCCTTATGCCTTGCTGGGCATTGTCTCTCCAGAATTGAGTCAAATGCTGCGACGGGTTGCCACTCAACGGTCGCGGGGCAGGGGTCGGCCGCCTGTGAGAAGCGTTTCTGGGTAGCGTCTTGGTGCGGCCGCGCTTAATCTTTACAGCCGGAAGCTTGATCGTGAGGACAGCCGACCCTGCCCACCTTTATTTCGTTGTAGGGTATTTTCTAAACTCTACTCCGTAGCTATTACAGATAATTGAATTCGGTATGACCTCCTTTGACAAATAATAGGGTTTTGGAAAGATTATCTCCAAGACTGCAAGTAAGATAATATGACGAAGATGGTTGAAGGTTGTTGTGAGTAAAGCCAAGACTCGAATTTGCTGGTTACGTGTTTCCATTACTGCGAGAGGTGTATCATGTTGGTTCCTGAACTTATTGACTCTGCTACAGACATGAGGATCTGCCGTAAATATGGCCCAATTCGACCACGCTCAATACAACATGGACGATTTCTTCAATATGATTTCAGTTGTTGTTAATGCCAATACCTGTCATGTTTTATCGATATAGCTAACAAACTCAGCGTCGCTTTGACCCAGCCCAGCCCAGCCCAGACAATTGCAACTGTAACTGCAACTCTAACTCATAGTAATATTCCGGTGATTATTCACAGGGGTTCATCGTCCTGTAGCCATGTGGTTGGGTGTGTCGGTTGTTGGGGAACTGCTTGACCTGGGTCCTCAAGACTACGACGGTAGGGATAGGCGCGCAACTGGGGAAGATGGCACGATGTTGATGTCGCTTGTCGTCTTGTGCAGCAGATACCGGTAAGGCAGGATTAGCAGGGGATGTACTGTACGGTAGAGTCATTACACAAGATCTCCAGAGCAAAAGCGGCATGAACAGATCTAAACCGAAATAGTACGAATAGTCGACAGTGACTCTATCTATATACGTACACTTGCTGCTAGTGATCTCTTGTGGCAGGGCTTGGACATTTCTCTGATAAATAAGAACTAATCGTGTCGTCACACAGCCCTACGACGGGCGCTGCCAGAATGAACGACGTGATCGGCCCGGCCAAAAGGTCTTCTTACCCGGGAAAACGGTCCTTGGAGCGACTGACAGACCAGACAAGACTCACACTCGAGACTTGTGTGAGAGAGCCTGGGATTGTGGGACTTTAATTGGTCCCAGGGCTGAGTTGGATCAAAAGCTAATCATTTCGGGGTCTCTTTTCTACCACTATGGGGGCTCGGGTCGACCGGTTTCTGATTGGCCAGCCTCTATTGATGTGTTCCCAGGGTTGGGTTGTATTGGAGACTGTCTCCATCGGTTTTAAGAGGAACCCTTTCTCTGGGACAGGGAATTCAAATGGCAGACAAGAGGCTCAGTCAAAACGGTGGATAGGGTAGCCCCAGGACATGGGACTGGACGTGAGTGAACGTGCCCTGGGACTGGGACTGACCTGGGGGGGCCTGGCATGGGAAGCTAACTAGGGGAAGCAGGGCGATGCTACGCTGCGCTAGAGACGGAGACGGCAATCGACTCGATGGACTAAATGTGGGAAAATTTAGCCCAGATTTCTATCGAGTCTGCCTTGAAGCTTCTTTGCTGGTCCATGGCTTGATCTCGGGGACCTGGTTGGCTTGCTCGTTTAGTGTCCACCACGGGGAGCGCAGCGCCAGCTTGCAAAGGAACCTACAGTACCTCTGTCTCGTCTCTCTATCAGTTGTAGGCTTTCCAGACGGTTAGAATGGCATCTGCTCTGTTAATAGCGCCAGCCTCTGATGGCTTCTGTTCTATTTTGCTCCCGCCCTTCTGGTAACTTGGCTGCGCCCAGTCGTTCATCGTCTCGTTGTCTCTCCACCGTTGATGTTACGTGACGAACGGTTCAGTGCTGATAAAACACAGTACGCTCACATTCCAAGCCAAGCCGTATCTGGTATACGATACGTTACTGCTTCATAGCACGGCGCAGCGTGGTGTAGTATAGTTATAGCATGGCATGGCATAGCATAGTATGAGAAGACACAGCAGATGCTCAATCCCGCCTCATGCCCTCCTCTGTAACTCAGTGAATCCCGCTCTTTTGACGAGACACCGTTATGTGGGATGGCAGCACTCCCCTCCTTGTCCCACAGCGAGGTTGTTGTGCATATAGGCAGACATCCAGATATTTGGATTCATCATTCAGCATTTCATCATGGTGAATTTGGCTAGCCATAGCACCATGATAATGATAGCAAACCTGCTCACAAATGGATAACGAATTTGTCAGTATCCTGGTAATTGGCTCTATTCGTCCGAATGGAGTCGGAATCGGACATGGCCAGCGGAGTTTATTATAAATCCTTGAGGTAGGTTTTAATGATCGCCTGTCGACAGCACGGGCCGTACTGTACCAAATGAGACAATTTCAAGTGTATTAGTGGAGGGTTTGTAGTGGCCAACAGTCAGTGCATCTCTCATTTGCCGTCATAAATTCCATAAAACACAAATTGAAGCAATTCCTAACTGTCTCGTCTTTCGCTATTAACAGCCGCGATGCCAAATTACGGCCCTGGACTCGAGAATGAGTGAACGAAATGCTTGGCACAAGGATCGTAGCGAAAGGATTTCGACGCCCCGTAGCATCGCAAATGGTCCAGTGAGAGAAGAACGAGTGCGAGCGCCAGTGGAGACAGGCTTGAATGGAAGGTTGAAAAGGCGGAGGTACGTACCGTGAGCTACCCTGACCTTGTCTGCAGAGTGCATTGGATTGGGGCTCAGAGGGTGATGAGCACCAGCCCTGTGAGGCCAGCACCAGAGAGAGACAGAGACACAGTGACAGAGAGACAGAGGCGAAAGAGCCCCCGCAAGCAAATAAACAACACCCCTCTCCTTGGTTTGGTGCAAGGCCCAGGTAAGGTAGCCAGGGACCTTTTTCTGCTTGTGTGTGGCCGTGCCGTCTTGGTGCTGGGTACTAACTTAGGTGCGTGCTAGGGGAGAGGTGTGTGATGTGGAAAGTGGAGGAGCGGAGCAATGGGATGTCTGTGTGTGATGGAGGGGGTAGGGGAAGAGGCGTGTATACAACTCTAACACTGCAGACTCATCAGAGAGACAGAGGAAAGCGCAGCACAGCGCAGCGCTGGATACCCCCTCATGGGTACAGTAGGGACCCGTAAGGCAAGGTAGGCACACACCTCACACGCCCCTGCCCTTGTAGGGTCCCTTCCATTCACTCGTCACTCACTCACGTCCTTGGGTCTTTCCATAATCCCATGCCTGCTCCGCGCAGCTTTGGGGACATTTATTTAATATACAGCCTCCTCCCCCTCACCAACCGTCTTGCTCTCCATCTATCTCCAAGTTCATCAACAGATTCAGCTTCAAGTAGCTTCAGATCTTCTTGATCATTCTCATCTTGCACTCATATATACTTATATACCCACTACCACCACACTCACCTCAAGCAACTCACCACCTCGCCTTGACCATCATAGCCTCTCAGTTCGTTTGGATATAAAGACAGACACAAGAGGACAGACAGATACAGGAAACAATTGAGAAGAAACCAACTCTCTCAATCTTGCTTTGGGCCATCTAGAGCTTCGTCGTTGCAAAATCGACCGTTACAATTCTCAGCTACAAGCAACCCCACACTCAAACATATAACAACTTCACAATGTCCATGTTTATGACACAACCCGCCTACGCCTACGCGGCAGCTCCTCCACCCCCCAGACAATACTCGGGAACAAGCAGTGCTTTCAGTGCTTCTGCCAACCCCGATGAGGACTGGACCAAGATCTCTGACCTTGCTGAGCGCCGAAGAATACAGAACCGCATTGCTCAGCGCAACTACCGTACGTTGAGTCTGATTGATTCTAGATTTACTCTAGAGCCTCATGAGCTGTTTTCGCAGAACTGACAGTCCTTTCAGGCAAGAAGCTTAAGCGCCGTCTCGAAGACCTCGAGCGCCGTGCTGGTTCTTCTGACGATGCCGAGTCCGACAAGCAGCCACAGAAGCCTACCAAGTCGAAGCGATCCCCCTCCGCACCTAAGTCTCAAAAATCGCAATCCGGAGCTCCCAGCAAGTCTGTTGCTTCACAGGGCCAGTTCACTCCTCCCATGGAGCCTACTGACGAGCTTTTCTTCCCCGGCACCTACGACGACCGAGCTCGCTCAGACAGCCCTCCTCAGTTCACATACTCAACATACCCTGCTCCCGATGAGATCCTCCTCGCACCCTACGGTTCCACTCAGTCATACCCAGCCATCACAACCGCTGATGCCTACCCCAACTACATGACAGCGTCTACAGTGCCTATGACACTTCCTTCCATGACACACTTTAGCGATGCCATCAAGCGGGAGACGTACCCTAGTGACGACGGACTCACTCCTTACATGACCTACGGTTACATGCCCCCCATGGACTTCAACTCTGGTAGCCCATACGAACAGTCCAACCCTCATGTGAGTCACGCCAGTCAAACGCCCCGTGGGGTTGTACGAGATCCACGTTGCTGATGGGGTTCGCAGACTCCTCCGCTGTCGCATTCTTTCGACCACTCTGCCAACTGCTCAGAGGCTGGCTTCGACTACCCTGCCACGCCTCTGTCAATGCCTGGCTCGCCTGGTCTAATCCAGCACCAATAGGGCAGCTGGCATGAATGAGAGAAAGAAAGAAACATAGCGAGATTTGAGATTTTGGATTAGGCGTTGGAAATGAGCCCTACGAGGCATAGCATGGCGGGTTTTGATATTTTGAACACTTTCACACTCCACACTATTCACTTCTTTTGGTACCGGCAAAGGTACCTATGTCACAGGCGAGAGGATGTTTACTCGTCTGCATTCGTTTTATGTACACAGGGTCGAAGCGCTCGACCATGTGGTTTCTGTAACGGCTGCAAGATGCACGGACGAATTGCTTATTTGGAATGGCGAAGGAAAAGAAGACAAGTGAGGCGTTTTGGGAATGCATACGGCATACGCTTGTATGCATCCGAATGTATATTGGACAGACAGTGAACTGGATTGGATTGGACTGGACTGGACTGGCAAAGGTTGAAAGCAGGCAAGGAGGCAAACAAACAACAAAGATGGCGGCTGCGGGGTCGAGAGACCTTGGCTTGGCCACTTACACTCTTGTTAGTGTTGGTTGAATAGATATCTTGAGCCATGGAGACAAATTAGATGATGAAATGTGCATAACGCATTGTACTTGACTACATTGAGGTGAGGTGAACTGTACGAATTAAGAGCTGGCTGTGTTTCATAATGATTGTGATGTGATGAAAGTGGCCCATGGATTTAGGACTGATGAGTGAGTCTAGTCTAGATAATGAATGAATGAGGCTGGCTGAACTAGAACAGAGATGGCATGGTATGATATGGTATGATACAGCTTGACCTCCCTTGTGAAGATCAATATCAAGGGACATGCAGGTTGGTAGCGCAGCTCAATTACTGTTTTTGTTTTATCGTTTACCTCGTTTATTATCTGCTCGCGTAGACAGACGGAGCTGAATAGATAGAGCCTCGGGTAATGTGCCATAGTGAGTCGATGGCTTGGGAGGGGGGCTTCAGCTCCATGTTCCATGTGCATGTGCATGTGCAAGTTGAGCTAAACGACTGAGGCGGAATCCAGAACTTGCGCCTCAGAGCCTCGTCTACTGTCTCTGTCTGTTGGGTGTCATTTGCCGTATTGGATTGCGTGTTATGTCCCCTCCCTCTTTTCTTCATATGCTACGGAGACTTTTATGCGCTATGTGACCCGTATGTGAGTGAGTGAGTGAGCTGTTGCTCGCTCGGCGGTTACCACTAACAGACCGGAGTGCTAGGGTGTGGATGTGGATGGATGTGATGGAAGTATTTTGGGAATTGGATTGGGATTGGGATTTGGGAGACCTTTTCTGAGTCCGAGTCCGAGTCCTACCTCCACGTGCCAAGGAGGGTTGCATGGGCAAATCCGGGCGTCTTGTTGTGTTACAAGTTGGCATTATATCCGTCATGTTATTGGGCGTCTCTCTGTGTGTGCATGGCCTGACCTCTTCGGTGCCGACGTACGTGGTCTTGCCGGCTCCTACGGCTACGGATAACAAAGAGGAAACCAGGCTCGGGTCAAGATTGACGCCGGGTTCTTGGGAGTCCTGTTCTGGGAGGATTTGGACCCTCGTCTGCTCTAGTGGCAAATGATACTGTTGCCGGGAGTGGCGGATGATTAGGAACGAGAGGAGAGATGATAAATGAGAGGGGGACTGAAAGGGAAAAAGGGCACGGAAAAGGGTGTGAGTCTGCGTGTAAAAGTTGAGTAGACGGATATCATCTCAACTGTAGGCAGGCTGTGGACAAGCATTGAAATATGCATTCAATTACCAACCCCCAAATTATTGCAGACAAATCACCAGAAAAGGCAGAACTAACAAAAGCAAGTTTCGATACAAGTTAGCTAAGTAACAAGGCAAAGAGTCTGGTTCTTTTGTCTGCAGTACAATCCGTCACTCAAGACTTGAATTGACTTTACCAGCTCAAGATCAGACAGGTCTGGACTCGATCTGCCGCTATTCGATTCCGGGCTAGACATGAATGATCCAACTCACGACCCAAAGACTGTCAACAGCGCCTGGACCAACACATGATGATACCGTTGTTGATTAGGCATCTCGTTGTCCAACGTTATGCTTCTGAGGTGTGAACCTTGTTTCGATCTACCACGGCCGCCGTGTCTGTGCGGACGGGACGAGAGAGGTTGGCTAAATCCTATTAAAAGCCATCTTTGAGGTTTATGTTTTTTATGACGTATCTCGAATTGGAGTGTCTAAAGATGAAGATATTTCGTTATTCAAAACAGAATCAGTAAATGATGAATTGAACATCATGGTTGAGAAAGAGCTGCGTTTACAAGGGATATCGAAGCTTGATTGACTGCTGTACGTAAGCATCTCAACTGCCGACTTGGCGTGGTACTACAAGCAAACTCAATTATGTCATCCATTTAAGCATCCGTTCATACCAAAACATCTGGCATTTCAATTCACTTCCTTCAATTGACAGTGGAAATAAAAGTAAAATGTCAAACAGTCTGCAATACATCTTCGGTGGCCCCAAGTACGTAACAGGATCTACCCCCAAAGACAAGCAAGCTAACTAACATATATTCAAGGGCTTGGACAGTGGTCTCTGGACCGCCTCAGA
>NC_030987.1:1120922-1148668 GCF_000149955.1 Fusarium oxysporum f. sp. lycopersici 4287
TTCCCACCCCACGCAAGCCAAATTCTACGGCCATCTTGACACCAAGTACTCTTGGCGGCGCTGGCTTTGCTTCGCAGCGCACAGTCGGCGACCTAGCACTCGATCTCTCCTGCACAGAGGGCATAAAGCTCTCCCTTGGCTGGGACAGCTCGGATCAGACTTTTACGCTCAACGTAAAAGACACCATCCCTGGAAAGAGGGAGGATGGGAGAGATGAGGCTGGTGTGAGCTGGGAGTACGACTTTAAGGCGCCAGAGAATGGAGGTGAGATTTTCATGAAGTGGGATGAGTTCAAGGCGACATATCGTGGGAGGGAGGTTGAGGATCCTGAGCCGTTGAAGTTGAATGACATCAAGAGAATATCTCTCATGGCACGAAGGTAAGTTTCCTGTGTGTGAGACGGAGATTGGTTGCTAACGTTGAATAGCTTCTTTGATAAGCAGGATGGAGACTTCAAGTTGTATGTCAACTGGATCGCTGCTGTCAAGAAGGATGATAACGACAGCGATGACGATGGTGATCTCAAGAAGCATGCTCTTGAGCAGCGATCTAGCCCTCGTCCTGTATGGAAGAGGCTGTTCTGCGGTCTTTTGTAATTGTCCTAGATACCTTCACGTCTTGTGTGTCGCTCACCATGATCGGAACTTGAATACACAAAAGCATTATATCGGGACCAGGGTTCTCTCTGCCTCCTTGGCTTGTTTATTTCTATCAATATTGGCAATTTATTCCTCATGGCACTCTCTGTGATCTGACTCGATGGTTACCTGCAACCAAGAGAAGCTGGCTGGATATTTCAATGGAATCCTTTTATACAAAATATGATGCAAACCCCAAGCACTTTCAAGGCCTATGGCCACAGGTTATGGCGTCTCATGGACGTCGGCCTCCAAGTACTGCTGGCATTATAGATATCTTCTTTAAGCTTGATACTCGTGACTCTACTGTGCCGGTTTGAACCACAGATGATAACAGTTTGCCTCGATGACTTATGCTCAGTATTTTCTCCCAAGCATCATCGATATCAACTTTGCACACATCTTTTATAAAGCTGCAATTCTTACAATATACACCCCTAAACCTGACCAACACCGTGTCTCTGATGCACCATCCAACGCCAAAACACCATCAAACCAGGCATGTTAAAGACTTCCATGTGCCTCCGCCCAAGTCTATCCAGCGCCTCCCCAGCCTGCAGTCAGCTAGCTATCCTTATACCTGTTACATGAACCCCCCTTAGTAACCACCCATAGATCTTCCTTCGTATATTTAGACTGAGCCCGTTTCAAAAGTGTCGTTCCTATCCGTCTCAAGCTCGGTCGTTGAGCGGCCAAGATGCTAGATGGAAAAGCTATGTAAGAAGAACGATGCGCCATGCCTTACTGATCTGCAGCAGATCGATAGAAGCCTCTTTACCCAGTTCCGAGGTATGTGAAACAGAATGCAAGTCCCATAACCGTCAGCGGCGTTGGAAGAGAAGTCGATCCAGTGGCTCTGCTGGAGCTCTGGACTTCTCTCGGCGCTTCGAGCCGGAGGGGTTGCGGGTATCAACGATGCAATATGCTTTTGATCCCTTCGCTTTTCCCAGAATATCATAAAAATAAAAATTGCCCGTCCTTCATGAATCGCCGTATCAATGCATAAGGAGTATGTATTGTCACAACGGGAGGCTGAGTAGCCTTCCCGGTATTAATCTCTCCGCTCTTACATGCCGGACACACCGCCTGAGTTAGGATCCGCGACGTTGTCCGATAAGTTGATAAGCAGCTGGGCAAGGCATCTCTTAGTCGCTGCGTCATCGCGGAGAACGGATGAGAAGGTAGCATCGCGGAGTGGCTCAGGAAGACACTGTCGCAGAGCTTCACGAGCGCGAGCGTTGTCACTCAACCTAAATGATTATCGATTAGAGCATGGACAACAGGGTTGACATGTGTTTAACTCACCGAAGGAAGCACCTGACGACGTGCTTGAGGAGGCGAGCGGTCTGTGATTCGACAAGTTGAGCAACCATGTTGCTAAGGACCGTGCCAACTGCATAGAAACGCTCGTATGTAGCACAGATGTAGTTAAGACCGTTGTCGTCCAAAAGGATCTTCTGAACGATGAAGATGGCTACGGTCTTGCTAAGTTCCGAACCTGTCTCCATGATGCGCAAGCAGAGAGGAATGATCTCTGTGGTCAAGAGAAAGTTGATGACTTCAGATGAATCATTCTTGACGAGCGCACCGATGACACCCAGGCTCGTGAGCCGGAGGTACTCGAAAGGCCGAGATTTGGAAGTGGTGTTAAGAAAGGGGTAGAGGAACAGAGGAATGTGTGCTATGAATTGTGAGCCATGTAATCCCTCGATTTGAGCCAAGATATACGCACCATTGAGGAACAGGGTCCTTGTGTCATTGTGAGAAGCTACGCACTGGAGGAGGGCAAGGGCATTGCACACTCTGTTTGAGGCAGCTGCAGTTAGCTGGGATGGGTTAAGAAGAGTATAAACTGAAATGATCTCTTGGAGGAGAGAGGTCATGACACCTGAGAGACATGTTAGCTGGCTTCTTCCAGGTACAGGCTTGGTAGCCCAAGACAACACGGTTTGGGCACGTACCGAATGAATGCCACAATATGAGAGCCAACTCGGGGACCTGCTCGCGCTTTTTACTAAGTTCCAACAAAGCAGCCTCCCGAGTGTTCTCGTTGAGAAGATCGGCTATGAAGGCCATGGTACGCCGGTTGTCCTCCGAGACATTGCTGTGATCGGCATCCTGACCGTGGCCGGGGAGTTGACCCGCGCCAGCGAGACGGTTAAAGTGCTGCTGCTGCTGCTGAACGGCGGCGGCGGCTGCAGCGGCCACTTGCTGTTGCTGTTGCTGGGTATGGGCGTGATGCGCGCCAGGCTGCTGGTGCATCCAAGCCGAGTCTCCTCCCTGAGGGTTGAATTGGTGGTGTCCGTAGACGTGCGCCGCTGGCATCATGCTGGGCGTATCTTTTCTTGTTCGACGGGGTTCGGGACGGTGGTTATGGCTTTATAACTTGCAAGTCGAGCAGTACCCTTCTTCGCTAACGATGTAATCTTGGCTGAAGTGTCGGTCGATCGTTCGGCGCAGCGAGTTTGAATTCGGGTTGATGAATCGAGGGCGCAAATGCGGAGGTACACGAAACACTTCCAATGGGTGAAGGGGGAATAATCGGTGAGCAAAGTATACTTTGTCGGAGAAAGGACTGTATAATATCTGCTAACGTTTCTTTTCGGCTAGATTCCAATCGAGAGGGACTTTGTTGGGTAGTCGGGTGATAAGGCACAGTAAGTAAGTAGGAGGTTCAAACCCAAGCAAGCAAGGTGAGATCGTTTGGCGGGTTGGTTTGTGGTGGTGCTCGCAGGTGCTACTGGGGCAAAGAGCGATTCGGCTTCTGGTGATGGGATTGGTCAGCCTGCTTCTCATTATGGGGCTCAGGCTGTGATAGGTGAAACCGGCTGTGGCATCGGGACTTGACGCTTGGACCATAAACAGGTATCCCTGTATGGGACAATGGCGCAAAAGTCTACATGGCCATGCAAGTGCGGGGAGGTAGCTCTCCCATGCCAACCTATCACTATAAACAACCATTGTCAGCCTTGTCCTACCCAAGCCTTGTCACAGCTCGATCTGTGGCCCCAAAGACTCGAGGGTTTCTGAGTGACAATCACATATTTCAGCGCCATGGTCAACAAAGTATAGCTTGGCCAGGTAGTCTCAGTCATGTTTAGCATAAAATCTCCAATTACATTCATTTTCTCCTAGCTCTTCTCCAGTACTGTCTCTCTCTGTAAGTGCTATAATAAATCATTATTACCACCATGTGCTTTCTTTATGACGACCCATGCTTAGAAGTTAAAACAACGAAAAGCGCCATCGAACTATACAACCAACCACGTGTTTAGTGCCCTCTGTCGCTTGAAATTCCCGGCGGTAGCCAGCCATGCTTCACGTCTACGAACAACGCAACTCCTTCCCAGTGCTTGCTTCAACCAAACTCCTATCTTGCAAATTTCTTCTTAGAGAAGTGTTCAATCATAGCTTATAGTCTCAGTTCTCGAAGAATATGGTCCGCCATGCTCTTGTATTGCCACGTGTTGCCTGTCAATCGCTTGAACTGAATGCCGTGCAATGAGAGTAACGGGACCTTCACGATAAAAATCTCGAACTCTAGCACCATGCTTCCCCCGAGGTCACTTTGCACTTGCGTGCTCGTCTCTCCAGGGATTCGCCTTGATGGACCCCCATTCTTTCCAGGAATACTGTCGAACGAGGTCTCGGAGTTGGAAAAGCTGCGATCTCGATCAGAGCGTCCTGGCGTTCGTGGTGTAGTAGGAGGTCGCTCTAAGTCGCGAAACTCATCCCGCTCACGCTCACGATCGTCTCCCCGCATAAGGCCGCCAAAACTGAATCGTCGCTTATGTCCTGGTGTCATGCCGGGACTCGTGGGAGGGTCTTGCACCTTGTTCAGGTCAATACTGGGCGAATGGCGACAGTTGAAGCCGCCCTTGATCTCTGTATACTCCACGTTTAATTGCCGCAGCACTCGCTTGATGTCGGTTCGAATCGCAGGTACTGACTTGCCCGATGTCGTCGAGACGCTGAAAAGTCCCTTCAGGAACACTGGCTTGGCAAGTTCTGTGTCGTCTAATCGGTCTGTGGATACACCACTCTGCTCGAGTTCCTGATCTGTTTCTTCAGGCACATTGGCCTCTTGAGTAGCCTCTCTTCTCATGCGGCGCTGCTGAATACTTTCCCTCCTAGCATGACCAATAGACTTGGACCTCAGGCTCACGGACCGGGAGTGTCCGTGGGCACGGTGCGTGCTGGAAGCATCTTCATTCGCGACGGATTGATCAGAACCACTGGTTGCTGGGGGGTCTTTTCGCCGTCTCAGGTCAGCTGAGTTGACACTAGTCGACCGACCCAGGCCACCTCCTCGTCTGTTCTCCCTTGAACCACCTGCAGACATTGGTGGGCTAAGAAGTTCACCATGCTGCTGGCCACTCGCGGAACGGATTTGTGAATCTGACGCATCCTCTCTATCGCGGCGTCCACGACGAATACTGAAGCTCTTGCGGGGTGCCAAGGGAGAAGGCTCAGCTGGTGAATGGACTTGCACCACAGGAGGATGCGATCGGTCTTTGTCTAGACGCTCAGGGTCCCTACGCTTGCGTGTGCTGAACCTACGCAGAATACCTGCTGCGGTGCCTTCCTTCTTTTGAAGTTGCTCAACCCTTGGCTCGGCGGGTGGTGCAGGGGGAGGTTTCGGTACCTCAGGCATGTCATCTTCACCATGTGTCCTCGCGCGAGGCCTGCTTCGTCCACCAGTGGGTTTCTCTCCGGGCATCTCATAAGCGGCAGAGTTGGTGTGGGCTGCTTGAGGCGCCGCAATCTCGGGCATCGGCTCTGCCTCCCTTGCCTTCTCCTTTTCACGAATCTCACGCTCCTTTTCTCTCTCTCGGTCCTTCTCACGCTCACGCTCACGTTCGCGCTCTTTCTCTCTCTCCTTTTCCTTCTCTTTCTCCTTGTCGCGTGTTTGAGCTGCTGCTGGCGGAACCATATCAGCATGATCGCGATCCTGCTTCTCCTTGACGAGGTAGTATATGGATACAAGAGGACTAAATGCGTTCATTGGATCGTTACCGATCTGCAGTGCCTCGGAGCTAGGAGCCGATAAAGTATCGCGGCTGTTGCCAGAATTCCTGCGCTTATAAAAGTCGAAACCGAATGGTCTCCTCTTTTCGGCATCCTTAGCGGGTGGAGGGAGCTCCTTTTCTCGTTGATAGAGCTTAACGGCGCGCTGATACTCCTCTGATTCAATTATTTTGGTGAGTTGTGCATTTATACTTTCGGGTGTACCAAAGTTAAAACCTTGCATAGCGAGAATGACTTCTGGCTCCAGGGGCGTCGTTAACGGTTCGCGAACGGGCAGGTAGTTATCGGGAGGACCGTTGAAGCCTTTAGCCATCCATGGATGCGTCATCACCTCCTGCATTGTCGCTCGCTGCTTGGGGTCCGTCACCAGCATGCGGGATAGAAGGTGTTTACACTCTGCAATCCAGTTAGAAGATAGTACAAAAGCAACCCTTGAGTAACCTACCGCTTGACAGCCATGCGGGATAATCGACAAGACCTCTCTTGATCTTGGCATGGAGCGCGGGCATGCTCTGGTCATCGAATGGAACCTTGCCACAGACCAAAACATATAGAACAATGCCAAAACTCCATACGTCAACTTCTGGGCCAGTATAAGCTCTGGCCTGCAGCAATTCGGGAGCAGCAAAGTATAGGCTCCCGCAAAAGGTCTTGAGATGGCCACGCGGAGCAAAGAGATTACTTAGACCAAAATCGATAATCTTGATATCGCCCGTCTTGCTGATAAGGATATTCTCAATCTTGAGGTCTCGGTGGACGATGCTATTTCTATGCAAATAATCCAAAGCACTTGCGATCTGCCGACTAAACTTTCGGGCTTGCTTCTCTTTGAGCTTGCCGTGCGAGATGATGTAGTCGAGCATCTGGCCGCCGTTGACGTATTCGAAAAGCATATACCAATGGTGGTTGGTACGAACCACATCGTGAAGGGCGCAGATGTGGGGGTGATTCAGGAGGGTGCTGATAGCCGCTTCACGGGCAGTTCGGATTTCCTTGGATTGATCGGCGCGTTCCTTGTCGGCACGAGATTGGTGGCCATCGTCGGTTGAGCCACGAGGAATAATTTTGCAAGCGACCTGGTGAGGTGTGATTAGTATCGTGGAAATTTAAAGCTTGATAAGCATCATCGCGGCCTAGTCATGAGGGGCAGATGGATGAATGCGAATAGCCGAATGATGAAACAATGCGCGGAAATAGGCGACATCAAACAAAAAGATAAATCCAAAACACACCTGTTCGCTGCCATCCTCCTTTCGGGCGAGCTTAACCTTGCCCATGCTGCCGGCGCCAATGGTCTTGCCTAGCATCCATTTTCCAGATTGAGTTGGGATAACGGTACGTGATCTCGCGTGCTTAGATGTTGAAGTTCGGGGTGGCGCGTCGGCATGGCCATGCTGCTGAGAAGCAGTTCCATTGCCAGCGCCATTACTGGGAGGGTTGGCGGAAGGAGGCATTTCGGGATGAGGGCTGTGGTGGTTGTTCTTTGATCGAGAAGAGCTCCGTCGATGGGCCCGCGAGGGATCGGGGCCCCTGGCCGGGGGTGGTCGTTCCTTGCTCGAGCTTCTTTGATGGTTTGCGGATGCGGCTAAGCGTGAGGATTCGTAGTCATTTTGCGGTACAGGTTGCGACTGGTGAGAACGTGAAGATGAGGTAGTACGCTGATGATGGTTATGATGAGGGGGGAGATGTGAGTTGGCGGCGTTTGAACCAGAGCGGGAGTGAGAGTGGGAATGGGATTGAGAGCGGGAGGCGTAGGCTTGGGACTGGGATTGGGAGCGAGATTGAGAATGGGAGTGTGAGTGTGATAACTGGCGGGTGTGAGATTGGGCGTAGTTGGCACCTGTTCCAGTGGGCGTGGCTGGTGCAGGCGCTGCTGGGGCCGCTGAAGCGGAAGACGAGGGAGGAAAAGAGGGAGCTGGAGCCCGACTGGAACGAGAAGACCGTGTAGATTGAGTGCGACCAGGTCCTCTCGGTGATGCATCAGCAACAGCAGAAGAAGCTGTTCTTGTTCCCATTGTTGCGAAGCTAAAATGCTAGCTATGCTATGCTATGCTGTGTTGCGATGCGCTGTGCAGTTGTGAGAGATAGACGGTGTAAAAAGGCGGGATGTCGATGAACTGAACGGGTCCCGTCTACTCTGGGGTTTGCTCAAAAGGGCAGTGAGCTGTCGTTCGCTTCCTGTAGTATCAATGCCTAAGTTGGTAGGCAGGGAGGATGACCCGGTCTGAGTCCTTATTAGGCCTTGAAAATGGATTGGAGTAACAGATGCCAACGCAGTCGTAACGTAGTCGTAATTGCTGTTGAATACTAGCAAGGCCCTTCGTGTTTCTGCTGGCCGAGTACGACGTGAGAGGTGAAAGATCAGGATTACCTGGTTACTATCATGGGCTGAGGGTTCTTCTCAGCTTGCGATTTGCGATGACGAGGGGGTGTGATACTGGTAATCGCATAAGAGACCGAGACCGAGACGCAGACTCAGACTCAGACTCAGACACAGAAAAAAGGTGGTTGGAGCAGTTAGGTCGAATGCAAAGCGAAACTGCGCTATATGCAAAAGAATGATAAAAGTAAGACAAGGGAGAAGTGCCGTAGTCGTAGTCTTGATTTGATATAAACCAGCAAGCAGTGCTACGGCAGTGCACATCCGAGCCTGATATAGGGAGATGGGAATGAGATATAGAAGCTGCTGGCAATTAAAGGCAAGGCAACGCAAATATGCATGCAAATAGACAGATGCAAGAGGATGAGAGAGTAAAGATCTCAAAACCTGACAAGCAGATCGATTAAGAAAGACAGCGCAGCGTCTGTCAAATCCCAAATCGGGGGGCGGGTGAAAAAAGAGGCAGCTTATTAGGTACCAGATTCAGATTGGATAATGGATATTGTAGCTAAAAATGACTTGGTCCTGGCGGGCAGCAGCAGCATTGGCATGTCCCATCTACTAACCTGGGTTCTAAACTCTTGGATGCCCAGGATACACCTGGATGTCTCCAGCTGCAAGCTGCCGAGACTTCACCACCACCGTCCAGCTGTCTTTGAGCTACCCAACTAGCACAGCAGGGCATCTCAGTCGTTTCAGGGGACTTTCCACTTAGCACGCAGGTAGCTTCATCTTTCCACCAACGGTCAGTCCTTGGGTGGAGATGAGATATCTCGCTCGAGCTGAGCTCTCATTTCGCTGGACTGTCAGGAATGGATCTGTTCACTTGCTAGTCAATAACCTTGACGACATTGTCGGAGTCACTGGTCTCTATTCGAGTTAGTGGTCAATAAAGCCTCGATCGAAAGCCATTGCACATGCTGCAATTGGTAGACTTTGGCTGTTTCGCTCCACGATATCTCTGACCGTTACCAAGCCAAATTCCCTGTTTATAGCAACAACAAAGCCAAGAATCATAATCCGACGTCAGCTACCCAGCCAGAGCACTGCATTTTTGATCTATGAAGTGGATCTGTCGCAAAGTGCTGCAAATTTACGTGGCTGATTAGACGAGGGGTTGGAGGCTGGGGTTTCAAGGTTGGATATCAGGCCTCGGAGCTCAAGAAAATTGCGGAAATGTCTGTTGATTACAATGGGTTATGCAATTCAACTAAGCTTATTATGACATCTTTGTGATTTGGAAGAAATCGAGAGCCTCAATTTCATGCCTTGCTGGACACAGCTGAGGGCTTCGCTTCTTTTCTTATATCCTGCAGTCATGCTCACATCTCGTCTCCTTTTTGCGGTAGATGTTTCTTGGAAATCATTGGGCTGGAATGCGACAGTTGTTCCAGAGCCAGAAG
This sequence comes from Fusarium oxysporum f. sp. lycopersici 4287, assembly GCF_000149955.1. Lineage (NCBI taxonomy): Eukaryota > Fungi > Ascomycota > Sordariomycetes > Hypocreales > Nectriaceae > Fusarium > Fusarium oxysporum. The sequence goes on from NC_030987.1 coordinate 1,130,372, forward strand.
AAGCAAAATCGAAGCAGCCACAAGGCGGGCGAGTACATGAGACCTTGCTGCTTGTGTGAAGTGTTGGTGTGATGCGATGCGTTGTGATGTAACACATCCTTGTCTCGTGTTCACTAACACCTAGCCACCGTCCTCAGGCGGAATGCCAAGCCAAGACCTTCAGCCGAGGGTTCCTAGACAATCACCAACAACAGCCCATCAGACGCAAAGAATGCCTCACCGAGTCACGTCTCCGAGTTCAGAGGTGTAAGTCAAGCCTGAAACCATAGGGAGATGGAGAGACGAATAGCCTTTTTCGTATTGCTTTAGGATAACTTGAACCCATGGGTGCGAGGGAGGACTATGACGTCTCTGAATGAATATGACATGGTTCACAGTTGAACAGCTTTTGGAAACTGTTTCAACGCTGCGCTTCTGATTGTCCTCGATTGACAACGTTTCACACGCATGCACTTGCATACCCGACGCTGATAAATCTCAGTTAGACCGAAGTTCTCCAACTTTTGATAGAGCCCCCTGTCACAATCTAAAAAAGATGGTGAACGAAGCCTGACGCCAGGGCCCCCAAAATTTAGGGATGGGTGAAGCCGCAACTCTGTTTCTTATCGATAAGCCCAATTTGACGTCGCGACTCCAATTGTAGCTTCGCGACGACTCAGCTTCTATCGTCATCGCAAACCTTCTAACAACATTGAAGATCTTCTCGCTCTCCACATGTTATGACATCAAGTACTAGCATTCAATGCTTTTAAGGAAACTACGCGACACGCCGACATCCCAGTCTCATGTCATATAAACGCTCCCGTGCGACCTACGAAGCCGATCTCCATGCACCCTTTGCAACTTTCGGCACTCCTTTGCCCGATGACCCTGACGCTCGAGATGACGGCTCCTTCGTTCCAGTATGGAAGCAGGAGGTGAGGGATGAGAGAGGTCGAAAACGCCTTCATGGCGCATTTACCGGCGGATGGAGCGCAGGGTTAGTACACAGATCTCTTTTCCAGGACTTTGCGCTGATTTTAGCAGCTACTTCAATACTGTCGGATCCAAGGAGGGATGGACACCATCGACCTTCGTTTCGAGTAGAAACAACCGCCACAAAGATGCCAAAAACCAATCGCAACAACGACCAGAAGACTACATGGATGAGGAGGACCTTGCTGATGCGGCCGAAGCTCAGAAAGTCCAGACTTCTCAAGCATTTGCTGGTCTTGGCTCCTCCGGCCAGGATCCCAATACCGGAGGCTTGATGGGCTTGCTGAGGGCTGAAGGAGATACCATGGGACTGAAGCTGTTGCGGCGCATGGGATGGAAAGACGGGCAAGGCATTGGTCCTAAGATTCGGAGAAGCGCCCGGCTTGAGCTAGGAGATAAAAGCTCTCAGGCTTCTGAAACACATTTGTTTGCGCCTGACAATGCAAAAATGATTCAGTTTGTCCGCAAGAACGATCGAAAGGGACTGGGCCATGACGGAGAAACCAAATTGTCGAGTCTGAATCCTATCACATCTGCAGCCGATGATGATGACGACGAAGATAACTCTCACGATAATGGCCTCCGAAGTTCCTCTTTGCTCTCGCAGAAATCTAAGACTAAGCCTGGCCGAGGCGGTATAGGAGTGGGCATTTTGAATGACAATGGCTCCGATGAGGAAGATCCTTACGAAATGGGACCAAAGATCAGATACAATCGTGTCGTCGGCGGTGATAAAAAGAAAAAGAAGGCGAAGAAGGCAACGGCAGCAATTAACCCTGCTCTGAAAAATGCACCTGTTTTTGTGTCTCGAACTGCTCGAGCTGGTAGTGGTCTTGGACGGTGTCATGATGGGCGATTACCACCCGATGGGTTTGCACTCGCCAAAATTACAGAAGACTTATCCGATCTCTTTTTGGAATACGCACCGCCTCCGGTCCCAGAAGGATGGGCATCCTCAAAATCTTCCCTAGACCAGGCCAATCCTTCAGATTACAAGTCAACAGCAGATGCTGCGAAGGCATCGACCCATGATGCAAAGTCTAGAGCAGCCCTTCTTGGAGAGAAGAGTCTACCAGGAAAATCGGTCTTCGATTATATCACGAGCTCAGCACGCGACCGACTTGCTGCAGCTTCCGGGAACAAAAATCTACCCCAGGGTTTGGGAGAGCTCCCAGAAGGATTCTCCACGACAGAAGAGGAAAGACAGCAACAGGTATGGGATGAAGCACCCCAGCTGGATCGTGAGACAGCCATTGCAGCTATTTCTCGAGGCTCCTCTGGACCCTACGCAGACAATGAGGAGAAAAAGGCGCGCTATAGAACGTATTTGGAGCATTTTGCAACGGGTAGCCAACCGCTGCCGTACAAACCTAAGGGCATGGCGTTTGATGACTTTGCCAGAGAATTGTCGGAATTCCACAATTGCGCGAGGATCTTCAAACCGATGACAGGGTTTATGGCATCTCGATTCACCACGGCGAAGAAACCAACAATCGTCTCAGCAAACGGATCTGAGACAGATCTGGTGTCGAAACCTGAACCAAAGATCGCAGATCCAGCAGAAGAGGCAGCCAAAATTGGCATGTATGGGCAAATGACTCGAACAGTCGAAGACTTTTATCCAACAAGACTATTGTGCAAGCGGTTCAATGTCAGGCCGCCCGCGCACTCTCAAGCAGAGGCTGAGGCAGAAGCTGGCTCCGGGACGACAAGCCGTGATGGAGGCTCAGGACCCATGGAAGATGTCAAGATGAACTCAACATTCCCGGCTGGCGGCATCAAGTCAATCGAAGGAGCCCCTGCAAACACAACGCCACCGGCTCCTGAGCCTGAGCACGCCATTAATCCGCATAAGAATGAAGCAGTTGAGGGTAAAACGGCACACGATGAAGTTCTTCGTGCAATATTTGGAGATAGCGATAGCGAATAAATAATACCATCCATAATTGCAAGTCATTGGTCACAAGACAGTTGACGAGTTGTTTCAGCCACTACGTATCCTTTCAACGTCCCCGTTGAACCCAAAAACACAGCACTCAAAGTTGAGGAACTTGACATTAGGCTAATGTATTGCAAAAACCTTTAATAGCCAAAAAGAAATCAGAACTATTACCCTCGTTCATGGATGATTATCACCACTCATCTCAAAGATGAATGCCAAGATTAGGCTTACAACTCCAGCGCCTCTAGCGTCGCCGCTCCACTTAGGTGAGCGGCTAGGACCCTGTTAGTATCGAAATAAGAACTCTGATTGGCTACTCTAACTATATCGCGGGGCTCCAATTTAGTGTCACTCAAGCTTGGGGGGCTCACCTCAGGGGAGCAGCCGCCATCGAATGAGGAATCGCGCTGCCCGTTGTTCTTCCATTAGGACCAATGTGAACCTCACTCACGCATCACATCGCATCTATCACATCACATCGCCAGATATCCAATACCTTAGACAGAGCCTCGAAACGCGACGAGGCAGCGACTTGCGATACGAGAAAGAACGAGATTCATACTGATTCGGCTGTTTTGCTTAATTTCCGCTAACCTTTAATGTTTCGACTCCATCACTAGACTGTTTACCTTGCCAACCACCTTTGGAATCAATCACACCCATCCTAAATCGACTGCTTTTTTCCCGCTGCTCCTTTTGCCGACTTGGGGCAGTCTCGTCTTGAAAGACTTTGTTTTCTTTTAGAAGAAAGCCGCCATCCTGTCTGAATTTCAGGAAGCTGGAATTGGACCATCAGTGTCCTTGGAGAAGAAGACGCCGTCACCAGACTCATCAAGACCGCCAAGCACGCGAACAACATCAAGTCATCATCGCGAACCGACCCCCGACGACCTCAAATCCGCTAAAGAACCGGAATCACACATTCTTTTGAGTCGCGATCAATCACCCCCGCCGCAGTATCCCGCCTCCGAACCTTCAACCTCTCGTCCTCCCCCCTTCTCGTCGCTCTTTACCTCCCCGCCGCACGACGCTCACGAGCGTCCCGACAAATTCGTCGCTTTTACCGCTCATTCTCCTTGCGAAGCAGAAGCATCAGGCTCAGCTGCACCAGCATACGAATCTTCTTCACCTAGAGAAGCTCTCCCCTTTGATCCGGATCAAAGCACTACTGCATTCCGCGATCCAGTCGCAGAGACCAAGCGTGCGCTTCCTCGGGATACCAAGGGAGATTCTAGTCGCAAAGACGACGACGCAGAACCGCCTCCGGCTTATTCAGAAGAGGGCGATAGTCCCCTTTCCACATTCTCTTTCCTAATGGCTGCCGCAGGAGGAGCTGCGAGTATTATTACTCAGGTGCAACAGGGAGGACCACCTGTTAGCACTCTTGGAGATGTTGGTGCCGATGAGACGATTGCTATGGACCTAAGGTGCGAGTTACAAGTGGGTGTTTGGCTGCCGATGTACTAATTCTCAGATAGGGGCACAAGGTTTTATCTCTCTAGGGACGAGCTGCTTACTTTGCCTGAGTTTGTGCTGCTTTCTTTGTTCCCGAATGGATTGTTCCCTGAGGGCCAAATGGGCGGCTTTGCAGACGGCGATGCAGTACAAGTCGACGTAAGCTAATGCCCTTCCTCACATCGCAAACAGTGGCTTACAAAACTAGTACGACCCAGCTTCACTACAGTACATGCTTGACTTCTTTAGGGACGTAGCACAATCTATCCCCACAGATGGATCACCAAATGCGTCTCAGGATGAGGATACGCCTTCTCTTGGTATCTCGCGTGACGACTCTAAGCGAGCCGGTATCATTGTGTTGCGTGAGGACCTTGACTTTTATGCTATCCCTCCACGAGCGGATATTGGCCCGCTTGATATGATTGCCGTGAAACGGGCAGCAGCAGAGGCTTTGCAGCAGCAGAACGGCATCTTTTCGGGTCTCAAGCGAAGCGACGAGCCGGGTACTACTGAGGCCCACTTGATCGAGATGCTGACGGCAGGGTAAGTTCACTATCTGTGTTGTTGATAGCTGGCAATGCATGCTTACTTGTACTAGTGGTTTCAACCATGATGATCGATGGGGCCATCGAGCTGGTGAGCCTAACAAGGCCGTCATCTGCAGTCTGGCTCTTGCCCGTCTACGCAGCGACATCCGGGGTAACGAGATGGGCACTAATGCTGTTGGTATGGCCCAGAAACTTCTGCTCTTCTGGCGTAAACCTGCTCGGCGATGCTGGTGGGAGGGTGTCGAGCTTGAGAATGTTGCAGGTGTCGAGGGCAAGCTCAAAGTCTGGATCCGAAGAGTATGGACCCTCGAGATGAGTGTTATTGGCCTGCGCTAGACCACGATCTACTTCTTCCCTCTACCTAGAGATCAAAGACCGTATAACTGTCACCTATTTCTTTTGTCTATCACACTTTGTGTAGCTTTGTTTCCGCCCGCATTCCTCCATGTTTTCTCTATTCCCCCTCCTATTAGGTCATCTTATTCCCCTATTCCATTTTTTCTTTACTATTTCATCTTCAAGATGAGTGTTGGTGGAGGTTGGTCCCATGCAACTGGGCAGAGCAAAAGCACATACGCGGAAGGAAGAGAAGGTTTTGGTCCATTGAGATTCGCAAAGGGCGGGCGTCAAGGTGCATGGAATCTGGGGGTTCTTTGTAGACCTCCTATATTTTTTCTTCTCATGTTTGATATACAGCACAGGATTAATCCAACTACACGAAGACCATATGTTTCGCTGTGACGTTTCAATGTATACATGAGCAGTGTTTACCTCCACATAGACTTGGTGATCCTGCTGTTCACGGCAGTTTTGCAACCATGCAGGTTTGTCTCCAAGACCGAACCGTTATGTTTCGTTGAATATGTGTTCTCGAGTTGCTCATAGCTACTGGAAGCCCCGGACTTGGCCAGTTTGCTCAAGTCATGGTGATGAGCGCTTCGGAGGTAGAGGCATTTGAGCCTCATGGAACTTCAGCAGCAACTCGATTAAAAATAAAAATGATGCGCTTGCCTACTGTTATCATCATCAGACCTTTAAGGTTCTTATACTAGGTACTGTGGTCTCACTTCAGGTTACAAGAAGGTCCCCAAAACAGGAAGACGCCATCCTGAGTATTTTCATCGACGCCTCGAAGATGGGAATTGAAATGAGTCAAGACTAAGGTACCTTATTAATCCCAAATATGATCATCTTAGCTAAAAGGGCACATCTCGCTGGAAGTGTAAATTGGACAGTGAGGGTTAAAAAGGAGAACCAATAAACAATGAAAACTATTACATGCTTTTGTAACGCTGACGTTACATCTATAGAAAGTCTAAAAACTATATGGATTGTTGAACTGTTTTCATAACAGTGCATGAAGCGTAGGATACATCTAGTATCCGTTGTCGAAACCCAGAGAATCAGGAAGGTGAACTCAAGATGAGTTAGAGTGGTCAAAAGGCCTTTTGAGCCCGGTAGAGAATAATCAATCTGTCCGTGAACGTCTGGCGAGCTGTACCATAGGTCCATCTCTGATGGCAACGAAGATATCTCGCAATTGGTACTGATCAACAGTATGGCGTCCTTCGATAGCGTCAGGACTGCCACCTCCAAGATTGCTGCTGAAGTCACGTCGGATCTCAAAGTGGTAAACAATCTTGGCCAGAGCCAGACTCATCTCAAGATAAGCCAGGTTCTTCCCAACGCATCCTCGAGGGCCTGCAGAGAAAGGCATAAAGGCACTCTCGGCTAGAGAGACACTCTCAGGAGAAACACCAAACTCATTCTTCTCATCAACAATCCAACGCTCCGGACGGAACCTGAATGGTTCGGGATAGATGTCAGGATTGTGGTGCATGCAGTATGATGCGGTGCTGACTTTCATGCCCTGCTGAATATACTCCCCGTCAACAAGAATTCCACCTTCTTGAACTTCTCGTGAAAGATCTGCTGGAACAGGTGGGCTCATACGCAGCGTCTCGTCAATGACGGCTCTAAGATATTGACAGGAGTAAAGAGCTGGACCACCCTTGATGTCGTCCACGCTGGAAAAGACAGACTTGACTTCCCTTGCAAGCTTTTGTTGAACATGTGGGTATCGAGAAAGGTAAAAGAAAGAAGCGGCGAGACTTATAGCCGAGGTGTCGGAGCCGGCAATTATAAGAGACTCGCTCTCGCCAAAAAGCTCATCTTTGCTGTACCCTTTTCCAGTATCGGGGTCCACGGCCTGGAAGAGATAGTGAAAGAAGTCTTTTCGGCCATCACCTTTCTCCCATAAGCCTCGCATCTCGTTTTCGGCTTGGACTCTCTCAGTGAAGCATTGCTCGACAAAAGCCTGCCACTTGCTAAAGGCTGGAGGAGCTGCTTCTGCAAGAAGATAATCTAAACCTCGGGGCTTGAGCCATGCCCAGAGAGGAGCAAAAGGGGAGTAGGCAATCTAACATCCAACATTAATAAGAGATTCATCTTGGGTGTTTTGGATCTTACCGGGTGGATTGTCGACATAAAGTCAGTCATGAGTGTTGGAATGTGTCGTAACTCGCTATCGTGCTCCTTCATGCCAAACGATTTGCCAAAACATAACTCTCCAAGGGTATCGAAGATGAGATGATCCGCCCAACGAGCCATGTTCAAAGAGGGAGACCATTTCTTCTCTCCAATCTCTTGGTCGAGCAGCTCAATCCATCGGTCAATGTTGGATTGGATGAAAGGTTCGCAGGAGCGTAGTGCTTTGTCAGAAAAGGCATGGTTCATAACTCGCCTCTTTCGAGCATGCATAGTCTTGTCGATAGTGTTCCATGTTGTCATGACATGAACATTACGTGGGTATGTCTTATAGTATTCGGCCTTTTTGACATTTGCCTTGTTGTTAAAAATGGTCTTGAGGCCGGTGGGAGTGTTGATCAAGACACTATTGGGGGTAATACGAAAGGCTGGACCTGAATGATATTTGTTAAATTCAATGCTCTAATAACTTGTGTTATTTATCTAATGCTCACCGTATTTCTCTTGCAGTTGCCAGAACCATACATGTCGATCCTGTCTGAGAGTGTAGTAGTATGCAGGGACTGCTGAGATGCGTGCCCAAAAGGGGCCAGGATATTTGGCGAGGGGATGAAAGTATAATCTGTAAACCACAACAGCGGCTATATAGCAAAATAATAGACAAGTTATCCCCCAGATAATCTGTGAGGAAGACAGAATGGCCACTGCGTTGATGATAGCCATGACTTGTGTTTGTCTGTTGAACAACGAGACGGAAGAGAACTTGCTAACAAGAGATGGCCAGGCTATTAAAGAGATCAGTAAGTCCCAAGATATGACGAAAGCATGTATTGGCTTCTATCGTAAAATGACCTGTAGCATTCCGACCTGTATTATGGGCGCATATGATCGATATTGTGCGTGGCCTGTGGAGTGTGATGATAGGGACGTGTTGACTATGTGGCTGGCTGCGCATGCACCCCTTGTCAATCAGGAATACCCCTTTCAGCCATTGCGACTATCGTGACGTTCTGGCTGACCTCAGGGAATGGTGGAGGGTAAGATGTGGGTGTGTGCATGGTTGAAGTGATAAAATTGGAACAGACATTCTACTATGAATGTTTGACGTTAGAAATATTCAACATCTAAGCCTTCTTCCTTTCCAGTTCTGTTGGTTCATGACTCAATCTAACTAAGCCAAAACTCCAAGCGTGAGCTTCGGTATATACTGGCTACTTAATTGCTTTTTTTGCACATTACACATCTTGCTTATAAGTGAGGCGAACCACAAGCGACGTGGTCGTTGGTTGTTGCAACACCAAGCGATATGCACACTTTCAAGCGCCTCGAAACGACAATGTGCATATCTTGGCATCCGATGTCATTATGTAGAGTCCCCAAGTGTGTAAGATTGTCTGATCATTGGTGTTGTCAGGCCCGATACGAGATAGTTGTGCTTTTTCTAAGTGGATTTGTCTTATTAGATCCCACCAGTATAGGATAAAGTCAGGCTCCAAAGTTTCATTCAAATTGCAGCCTGAAAACCTCTTGTTTACAGTGAATTTTCCCATCAATAGCCTAATGTTATAGAGTAGCAACTAAAACCTCATCGAATTCTCTGGGATCTGATACGAAGGCCTTATCATGCCAGTGTTACACAGAAATTGGGAAAATGACCTGTCTCCCAGGTTAGTGTCATAGCACAAAGCTAAGGCAACTTTTCAAAAGGGGCTTCGTTTTTGAGGCTTTCCATGAGTTAGGCCGAGTCATAAAAAGTAACTTCTGTTTCAAGTGAAGTGGCAAATCGGTGAAGCAAAACGTCTCCTCAGAACAGGATAACAGATCAGGCATCAATACCCGTAAAGTATTGAGTACACATGATACCAAACTGGGTAGTATTCATACTTGGAGTTTGGACGATGAAGAGGTCATGGCGTTGTGTGGCACCGGTAGTACGAGTGAGATAGACTTTTGTTCCTGCATATTGGAGATTGGGTGTGACCCTCGGACCTCAGTGTGACAATGATGATCGAAACAAGAATGGTTTTGTGATAACTGAATCGTATGAGATGCTAATCAACAAGAGGTCTGTGCCCATCTCGGTTGGGATCAAGTGACCTAAGTTAGCTGTACCTATTTCGATAAGTTAATTGTAATGATGTCAGAGATGTCCAGCAAACGTGTAGGCGGGTTCAGTACTGAATTTAGGTGGAACCATTGTTTCAATCTTGAAAGGTTCATAATCCACTAGGTACTGTTAAACACGAGCGAGCTATAGCACCAGTCCGTATTCTCTTGACAGGAATCGTATTATATAAGGTAGGTAGGTAGTTCGTTCTTGGCACAAATGAACGACGCAAGTCCATAAGGCAAGGTACCTATCAAGCAAGGAAGCCTCCCATGATAACTGCGGCTAATGTCATGATTAACGCAGCCGACCCAGGACGTAAGACAAAGGCAGAATTATCGTCATTGGCACCCTCCTAAGATTTATTGCCTCCCCTATCCCGGGTAGTGTCATTGTGATTTACCACGAAAATCTCACCAGTGTTATCAGAGGAGAAGAACAACCGATTTTTTGAGTCCAAGGCCAGGCCGACAGGGCGGAAACAGTCATCCGGGCATTTACTGAGTGATTTGTTGAAAATGATGGGTTTGGTGGCATTCCTGCTTCGTGAAGCGGCAACCGCAGGTTGTCCATTTTTGAAGTCGGTATATGCAACTTGATATCCAACCGGCTCACGACGGTCCCCTGAGCATGTAAGTCAAGTGGCTCAGGGGGTAAAGTGGGATGATAACTTACAGCTTCCATGGAAAGAGATATATGCCCGTGTGCCGTTCTGGTCGAACTTAAGGTCCAAAGGCGAAGCGTTGGCTTGGAATACTAGCACGGGAGCAACGTAATCCCTTCTGCATTCCAGATCGGTTCGACGAGATTGACCAGACTTACGATCAGCAGCAAACTGTTGGCCAATTTTGAGGTCACCAAGCTTAGGAAACTTGTCTATGGACCACAAGGCAAAGCAAAAAGGGTAGCCATAGTTGCCGCCGCGGCTCTCCGTAGAACCATTGAGATAGCCGTGAAAGTTCACCTCTTCGCCCGGATTATCATTGTTGATATCTTTGCCGTCCCGATTAAGGCTGTCATAAGAGTTCTCAACGCTGAATATTCCACCAGTATCGGGGTGTTCCGCTATGCCGACCGAATTGTGCAGACCCCAGCCGAGGCGGACACCATCATCAACGTAGCTATAGGGCTTCGTATTTGGCGAACTGTTACTGAAAGATGAGATGTTGAAAACGCGAATTTGAGAGCGGCCAGTGGAAATGTCTTCGGTTCCCGGGTCAAGATATTTGTCGCTTCCTCGGGAAACGAGAAGCATATCAGGGTATTTCTGTGAGATGAGAAGGGTTCGCGATGTATAGCCTTCACTAGTCATGTTGTTAACTAGTGTCTGCTCTGAGGATTGATCCAGCGTGACTTTCTTAGGATCGTAAGACCATGCGAAGACGCTCTCTGATGAGGAGGCATATATGGTGCGGCCATCCTTTGAAATGGCGAGCCCATGGTTTAGCTGTAAATTAGTTGGTGACCGATAGTGTAAGAATGTGGATGTAAACGCACATCACTCTTTTCAAGTAAAGTCGTCCTGCTTGAGACTCGGAGACATCTCCCTCCAGCGTCATTGTCATCGAGCTTCATGTGGATTATCCCGTTTCCAGAATCTAAAACAATGAGAGCACCCTCACTGTCAAACAATATGCCGCGAGGTCGTGTTAGTTTATTGGCAATGACGGAATATTCCCAATTGGGAGCGGTAACAGGCTCAGAGCCCTTTGGCTGGATGGTTTTATAGGTGCATTGTTGGGCTGAAGCGAAAGAAATGATGAAGGAGATTAGAGCAATAGTGGCGATGCGGAAGGAGGCCATCTTCAACGGTGAGACGATGATGATGATGAGAGCATAAAGATGGGAGAGATGGCAATGTTTGTGATGAATGGGAGAAGAGAGCAAAGACGGGGCTCTTCATGGGAAGATGGGAATAAATGAATATCAGAAAGTCAGGGTAAGAGGCACTCGGGTTCTTGTGATGCCTGCCTGCCGTGTCATTGATGTCGAGGCCAAGAAGGTGCAGCTCTAAATCACCCAGTCACTCCCTGAAGAGAACACAGCACCTCAGTATTATTATATACCTGTGAGAATTGGATGTCAACTCATGGATAAACCATACATTTATTGGCGTAATTATTGAGAGTATATCCCAAGTGTTATTTAACTGTGTTTATCCTCAACTTGTGTTTCTCCCACTGCGTTATCTTACGACCTAATCCAATCTATTACTAACCCGCCGAGCCAGCCTCGGTCCGCTAACATTCATAGTTTTTCCCTGAACGCCAAAACCTTCTTTTCTTAAGCCTCAAGAGGGTGACGATAGAGAGGGCATTCGGCCTGCCAAGGATAGGGAAACATCTTCTTTATGCTCGTGGATTGAGGCCACTTGCTCAGTTGGATCTTAAGGTTCAGGCAGCAGCTATGTAATCTGCTGAGACTTAATATTAAGGTTATTGTTTTTTTTTTCTTTTTGGCGTAGTGTATAACGCCTTATATTATATTATGTTGAAAATAAACACCTTGTTTTATTATCTTACTTTAACGCCTTTGGCTTTACTTTACACGTTGCTAGATGGGCATTTTGACTTTTAAATTGAGAGTATATATTGGCTACAGGAACACAGAGTCTATTCTTCCTGGAGGGGAAAAAAGCTTATGTGTTGTGTTTGCCGAGTTGCCTAACTTTAGATGTATCTCGCCGAGATATCGATATGGCTCACCAAATGAATCTGAATCATCAGGAGCCGGGTGATGCTTCCGGTAGATCATTCCAGTTTACCCCAGATCGCTCTTAACTTAAAAAGCTTCGTTGAAGAAGTAAACATCCATGAATATTTGAGGCTGTGCAATGATATACGAGTACCTTACCTACTTAAGTAGTTCCAAGTGGACAACCAAGTTCTTGTGTTTTAGTTAAGGCTTAATAAGAGTGCTGGTGGACGGGTGGAGTATCAGTGTTTCTGAGTTGGAACAACAGTTTAAGTTGTGGGCACAGTTGTTTCGTATCGTCATAGCAATTCAATATTCAAGCATCGATAACATAACATTTTTAAGAATTCTCAGGTCTATTACTGAGCCAGAGTGGCTCTCTTCATCCATCACAATGTCCCGCCAGAAAAGTAATCGGGTCCAAGCCCCATGATATACACAAGCCCATGTATAGCGTTATTCGGCTACATTCGCGCTCATCACATGGCGTCCCACATCGGGATCAAGAGGTTATAGCAAGATAATCACCCTTTTGTTTGCCTTGAACGCCTGGCTCTCCTATTTGTACTCATAGTTGCGTCGCGCTTTACTCTGCCTCCATCTATTCCTCAATTGTCTTGACGCACTCCCACTCGCCTCGGAGATTCTCCTTCCACAACGACACCTTGTTGTCCTGGCCGCTTACCGCCAGCACATTGCCGCTGAGCGACCAGCTAACTCGCCACACAGCCGCCTCAAAGTTGAGGACCTTAGATTCCCACTGGGTAGGGTTTGAGGGATCAGATGTCCAAATACGGACTGTCTTGTCCTGCGAAGCAGAAGCGATGTAGGACTTTTGGAGGACAGTAGGGGACCAGGCAACATCGCGAACCCAGTCGGTATGACCAGTCAGGGGCTCACGCTCTTGCTTGTAGGTCTGAGAAGCAGCATCAAAAGCCCAGATCTTGAGAACGTTGTCGCTGCCGCCAGAAACGAATCGTCGGTTGCCGGTAGCGCCAGGACCAGGGGCGCTGCTGACGATGCTTCCAGGAGTAGTAGCGGGAGCCCAGGAGACAGAGTTGACGCCGAGACCGTGGGCGGGGAAGATGGTGTGGTCGATGCTGTTGTCCTTGAACTCGAGAACGCTCACGTTGCCGTCGGAGGAGGCGCATGCTAGCAGACAGCCAGCCTCATGGGGAGACCATGAAACGACGTTGACCGAGGCCTTGTGTAGGTTGAAGTCGTAGATTCGCTGCCATGCGTTGTTCTGTCCGCCCTGCTCCTTCCAGATGAATACCTTGCCATCGTAACCAGCCGATGCGAGGATGTTGCCGTACTTGGGATGCGCCCAAGCGACACACCAGACGGCACCCTCATGTCTGTAAGTCGACCCTGTCAGCTTCCCCTCCCTAGTTATAGGGGTATTTCAAGCCTACCCCTTGAGAGTCTCGATCAATCGCTGGGTTTCGCCCTCAATCTCAAAGATCTTGATCGTCTTGTCGCCAGAGCAGGTAGCTAGCTTGCGCCCGTAGTAATCGAGGACAGCATCATGCTGGGAGTAGCTGTCAGTATGATTCGAAGTCGTTGGGAGATATCGTGTCGAGCTTGGCTATGTATTGCATAGCTTCGAGTCGCATCAATCGGGAGCGGGAACGTACAATCATGTCCTCATGACCAGAGTTGGTGATAACTTGCGCCGACTAAAGGGGTGGGTTAGCTATAATAGAACAAGTTGGGTGTTGCTCGCTAAAGATGGGACAACATGGGGATCTCAGGATTCATGTATCACTTACCATCTTGCTAGATTTCACACCAAAGTTACAGCGCAAAAGGAAACAAGAAAAAGGATGAATTATAGAAAAGGTGGCTATCAGAGGACACGATACCGCCCATGGCCTGGAGCTATCTGAGGTGGCCCGCGCCAGACCGTGGCGGTGGTGACAGTTGGCCAAGCTATAGATCACGTGAATATAAACGTGATCTCGACTTGAGCACCCCACTTGCCGCATTTGTATCCGAACGGCGCAGTACGTACCGAGTTTATGTTGCCTCGGCGCAGGCTTCCCCGGACGGGGCGGGAGAGCGGGCAATCACGAGCCATCGGGACTCGGTCTTGAATTGGAAACTTGGACTTGATTTCTGGGGAAAGCGGCTCTTGGATTATTCATCTCCAACCTCGCATCTACATTTTGATCTTCGTGCCGTACCTTCAGCCTTCTATAATCAGCTTTCAACAGCTTCAACGTTAGACATTCTATATACTATATACGCGCCACTAGACCCATCACGAAGGCCGAGGTATACTACCTACTCAGTGCCCTCTCAGCTTCTTCATCAACTCATTTATCCAACATCTCACTCAATTATGGCGGACGCTTCGTGTAGCGGAGGAACACCCTTCAAGCGTCTTATTGACCACCAAGCCCGAGATGTCAGCCATCATCAAGACAGACTCGTAGATCGCGCTGGCCCTCAAGGTTATTCTGTAAGCACTCACGTATCTACTAGAGACTTATAAGCTAAACATCATCAGTCTTTCAGATCTGCACCACAACAGACGCAAGGCGCAGATGGCTTTGGAGCGTTCATGGATGGCCCATCAACTCTTCCAGGTATCCCTCAGCATCATGCAGCAGGAAGATTAGCAGCCCATGCCGCTGTCCTTGAACAAGGTCACTCGCCAGCCTTTCACGCTGCGCAAGCACCACAGTTTCGTCAAGGGCATCATTCTCCCTCCGTGGGCGTAAACAACTGGGCAGCAGACTTCAGCCGCTTCGCAAATCAGTCACAGCAGCGTCAACCTCTTCAGAACGGCTTCGCTCAGCCTGCACCTCAGATGCATCAACCCGCTCCCCAGATGAACTTCCAAGCCGCATTTGTTCAACCAAACTCTGCTTTCTCTCCTATTTATGGCCAGGCCAACGGTGCTTTCATGAACGGCAATGCTGCGATGACTCAAGAGGCTGGCTTTGATGATGAAATGTCAAAGTGGATGGCTAACAACACTGGTGGCGGGATGGAAGAGGTTGATGCCATGATGGACCAGATGGCTCGTGAGCTGGAACTCAATGACGCAGCAATAGCACAGGCTGAAGCTCAAGAAGCCTCGCAACAGGAGACAACCGCTGAGCCGACATTGGAGGCTAACCCTACCAAGCTCGCAACACCAGATATTGCCAGCCTTTCTCTTGAGACAGAGGAGTCAGTGGTCACAGAACCTGTTGAGGCGGCAAAGACAAAGTCAGAAGTTGCAGATGCTGCAGAGCGTCTGCTTGAGTCAGTCGAGCATGAGGATGGCGAGAAGTGGAAGAACTCAGTCTTCTTGTCATTAATGCGAGATTTCCGAGATGGAAGGAAAGACATCATCGACAATGAGATTCGGGAAACCCCGGAGAACGAGGAAGCTGTTGCGAAAGACGCCCAGTGACGCCTGCGAGACCTTGACGAAATCAGACGCATAGCCTCGAGGCTACGTTTACAAAATCATGATACTATCAAACGTTCTTCAGCAAATTTTAGTAGTCCGCATCAAGACGAGTTGACGTCACGGTGGGAGGTTGGATCGATGAACGACTCGCTGTGGGATGCAGCCTCGTTTCCTAGTTCTTGCGCCGAACATCTCAGTCGAACGACGTTCTAGGATAATGGAATCATAACTAATGAAGCCGGACCTTTAAGGTCCATTGGAGCAGAAGGGGATCGCTTTGTCCAGGTATATAATGGCAAATTATGTACATCATGGTTAGAAAGTCAACATCGGATACGAATCCGTATGAATTAACAGGCGTCGACGTAATTAACTTCAAGTACAACTGAGAATCATATTTTCAGGCTGAGAACAGCGGGTTTATGTACCATTGACAGTCAAAAATCACGCTTGTAGCCAATGTAAAACACAATCACAAATCAAAGGACTTGAATCAATCAATAGGCATTTCTTTTCATAAGCGGTCAGTCGCTCCCGTAACTCCAGATATTCCCTTCCTTTCATTTGTGACCCAAAATGCATTCCGTTACATGACTCTCGTTCCTTCTCGCATGATGCAATCTTGAGTAATGACAGAAAATCAGTGTGGACACGACGGATATATAAGAATCGTGTCATCCAGTAATGGCCCCCTTAGTCTTGTATGCATAACGCCATGATATCGAAGAAGAATGTGTAAGGTATAAAATGGCAGGGCTCGTTATGTATAAATAAGTGAATCCATGCCAAATAAGGGCAAAATAAATGAGATCAACTCTTTATAGTGACGTCCATGAGCAACCGCAATCGGTAAGTGACGGGTTGGTTCGTTTCAGCAACTGTCGAAGCGCTTTCTTGGTCTCAAGTTCTGAGCGCTTTGTGAAGGTAAGGTCCAGGTTATCAACATCCTCATTCTCCTGTTCAACAATGACGATCACAACCTTCTTACCGTCTTTTTCAACCGGCCTCTTCTCATCTCCGTCGCCAATGATCTCGTATTGAGTGCAAGTCGCCACGGATTCTTCACCCCATAGAAATCGGCGCTCAACCATCTTGTAAACATGGGGGAACACGGGCACGGGTTGTTTCCAAGAGCTCCAGTCGGCTGTGGATGTGCTAGAATAGGTGCTGTATGTGGCAGTGGCACCTTCGGAACCAGTAGTTGTCGCAGAAGGGGGATGATAGGTCGAAGAATTTTCACCGGGGTAAATAAAGAACTCGATGACAGTGTCTGGCCATGTACATATCCAAGGCTTGTCGCCCTTCTTGGCGTTAGGGGGAGCCTTGTTCTTGAATCGATGGAAAGAGTTGTAGTCTTCATATTCATCGTCGCCGTCCCAACCTCGCTTGCTCAGAGCAGCACCAAACTTCTTCTCGGAAACGATGACAGTCTTGTTGTACTTTGTCCTCAACCACCAAGCAGGACCGCGTGCAAGTTCCAACGTGTCGTTAACTAATACCATAGGTGTTGGCTGAGGAATGCTGGGAGGTTGGGCACCCCACGGAAATGGCGTGTCCTTATCAGGAATAGCTTTGAGAGTCAAATTGTAGCAAGGTTTGGACTTGGATCTTGTGCCTTTATCGATCTGAATCGACCACATAGGGATGACAATGTCACAGGACCAGGCCGATGACTGTTGCGAGTCGTTGAAACAGGCATTGCTATTCTGAGGGCTAGGGTCAATATTGGGGAGTGCAAAACGCCCTACGGCCATTGGGGGCAAGTCAGTCGGTATGGTTGTGATGATCTCAGGGTCATATGTGGTCGTGGTCGGAGGTTGGTAAGAATATTTGCTGGACAGGAGTTAGCATGATAGTGAAGGTCAACGGCAAAACTTACTCATTTGGATCAGGGGGTCCATCTGGGTTATTGTTATGGTTTTTCGTGAGCATAGTTCCAATAACGGCACCCATGATGATGCCCATGAGAATCAAGCCAACAAGCAGGAGGCAAATAGCCCAGTAAGGTACAATTCCCCAGAGCTTCTTCTTTGCCCTACGTTGCCATTTGTTGACAGTAGGCTTCTCGGAAGTTTCGGCGGCGGCGGTGTTGATGTCGTGATGGCTGGCCTCGGAGGCATGGCTTCTGACTGAAGGCCGGGTCCTCGGCAAAGCTAGGTCATCATCCGTTGATGAGAATTCAGGATCGCGAGTTGCCATACCGATTCCACCAGCTCCTGGAATTTCCCTGGTGGGGGATGCGGGTTCGGACACGGGCGATACTGGCGATACTGGTGTTTGTGTTGCAGGTTTAGGCACATACGCATTGTCCGGATATCTGGTGTAGGGCGGCAGTTCCTCCATATGGCCCAATGGGCCGAC
The DNA here is from genome assembly GCF_000149955.1 of Fusarium oxysporum f. sp. lycopersici 4287. Classification (NCBI taxonomy): domain Eukaryota; kingdom Fungi; phylum Ascomycota; class Sordariomycetes; order Hypocreales; family Nectriaceae; genus Fusarium; species Fusarium oxysporum. The sequence goes on from NC_030987.1 coordinate 1,148,350, forward strand.
CAAATCACCTGCCTCTTCTCCATCCGGTCCTAGTTGTCGCTGATAAGTTCCTCCCAAGCCGTTGAATCCCACTGGAATCGAGGGTGCGCTGCTCTCGCCGGAGGTGGTGTTTTGTGTGTAAAGAGCGTATGGATGAGTTGGAGCTTGAGTGCCTTCCGTAAGAACGATCTTCTGGTATGACTGCGTTGGCGGTGGTAGATGTAGTAGCCACACTCATTGTTCGCTGAGGATACATCTGATATGGATGAGAGGGACCAGATGGGCCTGTATATGGGCTTTCGGCGCGAATGACCGGAGAATCTGACGATAGACTGTGGTT
>NC_030987.1:1148801-1154483 GCF_000149955.1 Fusarium oxysporum f. sp. lycopersici 4287
CCCAATGACCCGGATATCTGACATTTGCCTTGGTTTCTTCCTTAGGGAGTTCGGTCCAGCGGTTGATGGCCGTTCGTTTCGAAGGAGCAAGAGAATCATGATTTCGGTGAGGGCTGGGAGATGCCTAGAAGGTCGATTTGCGGATGGCAGGTGCGATTTCATCTGATCCCAGAGACAAGTGGTGCCTGTGATGACTTTGTAGATGCCCGATTTGTTGGGAAAAAGGATTCAGTCGATGATAATGACGATTCGGGTTGGGTATTGGAGTTTGAAGTCGGGTTTATGGAAGAAGAAGAAGAGGTGGCATTATCGGACGGTCGGAAGCCATCCGCCACCATCATAGCACTGAGATCGTAGTCATCGTTGGCACCACTACCAGTGGACAGCCTCAAGGAACGCGAGCGTCGGGTCGATGAGCGACGCGAGTTGCTGGAGTCCTTCCCGTTGTTGGGATCCATGGCGTGGTGGAAAGGGAGGCCAGGGCTTCAAGCCAAAGACGCCGGCAAGGGCGTGCCCTACAAGTCGTTGAATTTCGAGAGTTGAAGTCGACGTTGAGATCCAAGGGGGCGATGAACGGTGTCAGGATTCGAAGGGGAGCGGTCGTCAAGCCAATGGCGAAGGGAGTCGTTTTCGAGAGACAAAGTCAGATAAGGAGACAGTTTGTAGCGAGCGAATATTGAGTTCGAAACGGGAAATTCGATGACTCGAGTCAGGTCGATAATCGGATGAGCGAGAGTGATTGAGAGATTGAATTCGATTCGATTGAATTGATGATGATGATGATTTGTTTAGTCGTGGTTGGGATGGGATGGATGGATCGATGGGGATTGACAGGATGGACAGAACTGCAAAAAGCCAAGAAAGAGAAAGCGGGTTTCGAAGAGGAGCGAGGGAGCGACTGAGAGTGGCTACACAACAGAAACAGGAGGAGGGAGACTGGGAGAACAGACCAACAGGAGACAAGCAGGCGCCATACCAAGAGAGGGTCCCGACTTTCCCAGCGGGCTTCAGTGGACCCAACGCCCCATCCTAAGCCAGTCAGAACTGGTCTGGAAAGGGGAAGACCTCGAGGGAGTCCGGGCTAGGCTCAAGATGGTCTAGAACTGCCTGAGCTAGCAATTCCAGCGTAGGCTTTTGTTTTCCTCGAACCTGAGTTGAGTTAACTACCAGAAGAGTTCAGGGCGCGTGAAAGCTTAATAAAGGCCTAACTCAAGACACAAAGAGAGGCGTGCACGAGGAAGAACACGGTTGTGCAACACTCAGCGCATTCTTAATCCCATCAAACAGTCATGACCTGCAAAAGATTAACTCTCTTATCTGCAATTGAACCTTCCGTGTTCCCCAATGTGTGTCCCCCCATTGTCAGAGGGTAAAAACCACAAATTCCCCCTGGGCTGGCAGTGCAAGTGCCTGGGGCCAGGTTTGGAACGGCGGAGCTGGGCTAGGGGCGAGTGAGCGCCCTGGATCATGCGATTGGTGGACCGAGGACCCCGTTTCGAGCAACAGCCAGTGAAGCAGCTTGGAGCGGTTTCAGCGAGCAGCATTGGGCTTGTCTTTGTGGATGGATCACTAATGGAGAGGTTTCATTCCTGCGTCATTGGTCATCGGAACTTGGCTACTCGCGAGACTCTATTTTTGAAGGTTTGTGTACGGATATGCATAGTTGGGTGTTGATATTGATGTTTACGTGGTGGATCCTCGTATTTACAGTCATCCATTCCCTCAACGCATCATGATGCAGAGTATCCCATAGTATGGATATAACTAGTCGTTACTATCATCTTCATCATTGGAAGTCTCGGCAATGATTGTCTTTCAGTCATGTCATGGATACTGTCACCGTCGGCTCTTCTCCCGCTTGGCAACCAAACCTGACTAGGGGTTGTGCAGCATCGGTAGCACACTCCGAGGCATTGGCCTTCCATTATCGGTTCCAGTTGGTTTTCACGCGCCAAGATCCTTGTGTGAATGGTACTTTCTGTTTACAGTCGAGTTCAAACTGCCGTGATGAGTTCAGGGTCTACCATGAACAATTAAAGATAGGCAATCTGATCATCGTTGGAAGAAGATCATGTGAAGTTGTGAACCGATTCCCATTCTCTGTTTCACTGCATGGCTTATCAGCACTCAAGTTCAGGCGCTTCCTTACTTCCATCACATTCCTCGCATCGCACTGCACGAAATGGGTGATCCCGGCCGAACCGGCAGCGATGCTCTCTCCTGATTCCCAGGTCTCAGTCCCTCAGGGAGCAAGAAAACTTCTGACGTCGAATCAGGGTGCCAAAATAAACTGGTCTAAAGTCCTAGTGTGATATACTAAGTTTACGTAAGTCTTTTTATCACCTAGATCAAAGGTCCCAAGTTTTCTTGCCTCTCCTTGTCAGTGTCTGTCATTCCCGGTCTCCGCTGATCTCACCAAGATGATCTAAATATTTGCTCACTCAAGCGAAAACCCCATCTTCATAATCGATCCACATAATATCCAAGTTTTTTCCAACTCGTCTTCTAGAACTGTCATTTGTTGATTTGCACAGAGCGAGGGCTTTGTCGATGTTAATTTCCCAGTTAGTTCTGAATAGCATCCAACGGTCGGCTAGTCGGCTCTCTCTTCCTGTATCCCTGATGGCTTGCACGTGGGCTATCCCTCATCTCACCTGTGTTGAACTGGGCTGTTTCTCAGGTTCATGTAGTCTATGCTTCGGAAACGTGCAACACGACTCGGAGCATGCTCAACGGCGCACTTGCTTCTAGAGTACCTTGTCCAACCAGAGTCTTCATCTCGAGTGTCTCAAGATGCAGACAAAGTTGGACGATTTCGATGTATGCGTTGTCACTGAGAAGATGGTGTCAGATGGATCTCATTGATCTTTGCACAGGCAGGTGAGATCTCTCTCTTATATCTGCCACACCGGTTGAAAATGAAGCGTTGAAAATGCTCGCCTTGTTTTTTCTAGCCCACTCTCATGTCATTTCTGGGGTACAGTAGTTTCCAACTGCCAGCTGACGAATGAACCAACCATGATACTTAACCCAACTCTCGGGTTGCCTGGTGTCTTAACCACATGTTCAGCATGAATGTCATTAAACAACGAGTTGAGCACTCGCATAGTCCACAGATCACACGGTTGACAAGATGAATCCTTCAAAGTGGTGATCTGTGTGAAATGGTGATTGTACCAGGTATACTAAATGTCAGACCTTGTATACTATGCCACCAGAGTATCAAATACACAATGTCTGTTATCAGACCATCGACTACATGTTACCCTACAATCAAATGTTCACACCTGCTAACCTATAATGTCCTAGAATAGTTTATCAATGAAGCTCAGAAAGGCACTTATGGTATGCAACTCTCGACCCTTTATCCCTGGATCGTCAGCCTTATAATTCATGTTTCGTTTCGTTTCTGCACTTCCACATGCCTCTTGACTCCAAACAGCAACTCTACCCTCTCCAAAGGCGTTTATTTTTCAACCCCATCACATTCTTGCTCACCTCGCAACTGCATAAAACCTCTTCCAATCCCATCATGTCACAGCACAACCCCTCCCTCACGCATAACCAACCAGTCAACCCTGTTACGGCGGCAGCTTGCATGCTCCAGCAGCCAATCGTTGCGGCTCAACATCACCGCTTGAAAACGTCCCGCGTAGAGCAGACCACCGCACTGCAGCCTCGTTTAACTTGTTTCGGTCCAGATAAGAGGCAGTGAGAAATGAGAAAAAGGCAGCCACAGCGAGATGCATGCCGCTGCATGACGTCTAGGCGTCAGTTATACGCTGTCCTCAAGCGTTCGCATGGCTCCGCAGCCTGTTGTGTTTAGTTAAAGTGTCCTGATTTTTTATGATATTCGTTGGTGGATTATGCTGTCGAACGGGTCTTGTGTCAGCCAAGTTTCAAGGAACTTGGACTCTCGGCCAATTCAGTTCCATGGGCTGTGTCTGTTCGTGTTCCGTGGCCAATTGAGTTGATCAACCCGAGCTGTCAATCGCATAGTTCAACTTAATTTCTCATCGTCTACTCGATACTGATTAGTCCAACTTGACAACTACTGGCGAACCACTACAACGTGTACCGTTCGCTTCACATTAAACTACTCGCCCACGAGATTTGCATCTCTTACACCCTCATCTCTGTCCTAGATCATCTATCACCTTACCCCTCTCCAAAGCAGGGCGAACGTGGCGCACGATCGTCCAGCTTGCACAGCGTCCATGGCCCCTTGGCTGCTCGCCCGAGAGCCTCAAGGAACGTCTGTTCCCTCCCGCCGTCAGCCAAAATCCACTGGCGGCCCGTCACTTGCAGCGTACCGGTACCGTACCGTACTGCACATCACCTGGAGAGTCGTATCGTGTAAGCCCGCTCGCACAGAAGACGCTGCACGACGGACGGTCTTCACACCCACTCACTTGCTGACTCCAACTACCCCTGTTGTTCTTTGCTTCTGCCGCTACCACAGCCTGTCCTGTTGTGCAATGTGCAACAACCATATGAGACAATAGCCTCTTTTCTCGTCGCCCGCAGAATATGAGATGCCTTGACGAGGCAGCCGATCCTGACGATTGCTTTTGTGCAATGATCAATTCCAAGTACGTAGACGTTGTGTAGACCTCGCCTAGTCCGTGTGTTTAGTTCCCGTCTATATCATGCTCCCATGTCCGTCTCTCGTTTGCCTCGTACTTTCTTCTTTAGCTCTTCATGTCGATCTCTTCTCTCTTGAACAAGGAACCCCTTCTTTCTATTGCCCATTCTGCCACGCTTGGCAAGCATCACCTTGCCTTCAGCACAACACCAGCCTCAGCTCACTGCTTTGGTTCGTGAACTGCACACCATTAACACATTCTAACTTCACAAACTCATTGCCACCCGCCTCATTCTCCAAGTAATTACCATCTCTAATAATCCACCATGTCACGTTCATCCGTCTACTCAGATGACAGCCGCTCGTCGGCATGGACGACTACTTATACCCGGATACCCAAGAAACAGCCCAAGGCTCTCCGCTTTCTCTCATGGGTAGCTGGAGCACCACCTGGAGCTACAGCTGTCAAGAAGAGAACAAGAGACTACCGTGATGACCGTTCAGTCAGTTCCGGTGGCTCGACGTTCTCTAACTGGGATCAGTCCGACACACAACTCTCCTGGGTTGTTCATCCCAATAGCTACTACTACAGCGGTAGCAGCAGGGGTAGCACCAGCAGTGGACATAGTAAGCGAAGTGGACGGAGTCACAAGAGCGGAGGTGGCTCCCGTAAGCACTTTGACGGAGCCGTTCCCCGGCCGGTGGTTCAGCCGATGAACATGAACGGCGGCCCCCCACCACAACATCCACCTCCGCCTCCGATGGCCCCACCCATGGACGGAGGCTACGACGGAGGTCCAGGTTATGATGCCGGCTACGGCGATGGTATCTATGATGAAGGCTATGATCCCAATTTCGGTGGTGGTCCTCCTCCTGCTCCGATGATGGGCGGGTACGGTGGCCCTCCTCCTCCTCACATGCCTCCGCCACCTCCCATGCATCCCCAAATGCCTGGTGGAATGCCCGGCGGAGCTCCTTTTATCGACTTAACTGGGCCAGAATCACTCAGGAGGTAGAGGAGGTCCTTCCTCAGAATCAGACGGTTGAGTTCTGAGGAAGATTAATGTCTGGAGACTGGATTGACGGGCAAAACCTTA